>NC_064848.1:157974682-158074682 GCF_024139225.1 Suncus etruscus | reverse complement strand
AATGGCTCTTTTGAGGACAAAAACCACAACTTAAGCTAATTCCTTAAATATAATAACTTTCAGGACAATATTGCCTCACAACCCTGCTCATTGAGAAGTCTTTTTTTTTTTTTGTTTCCACTTAGCTGTTCTGACTGGATTTTTCTACAAAAGTTATGAAAGATATCTTTGTTCTTGTTTGCTGCTGCTACTTATTCTAAGACATAAGTACATAGAAATGGTGCATCTTAACATTTGTTTGTACATGTATAAATGTCTTACATTTTAATTCATTTTTAGCATGTAGCAACAAATTGTTTAAGGGTAAGCCACAACATCTAGAAATCTCTCATATGAACAATAAAGGGAAAAAAAGGTACCGAAACAAAGCTGCTGTCCACTGGATTTTTTTTTCCCCAGCAGCAGTGACTTTTGTTGACCAAGGAGGAATAACTATTACTCTCTATAAACTCAAAAAGTTATCCTTACTTGGGAGATTGCCACAGCCTGCTGCTTAGTTGAGTTGCCAGATAATTTCTCCATTTAAGAAGCAGCAAACATTGAATCTCAGGGATGGTCCTCAACATGGATCCACATGTAATGAACCCTGTTTGAATAATAAAGGGGGTGGGGGAGAGTGATCCATCCACAATCTGGAATCGGATTTGCAGAAATTTCCTGCATTGTTGTTTGACACTGCCCTTTTGATGCCCTTTCTTCCTCTTTCTTGTTTTCTCTGTCTGCTGTCTGACCCTGTGCCTTGCCTGGGATAAGGACACTGATGAGGTTACTGGTTTGGATTGTAAGTAGAGGAATTTTTTAATTGGGTTAGAGGTTCACTGCTGCTGTGTCACTTTCTCAATCAATTTGACCACTATTTAAGAAATAAAAAACTGGTAGAATTGCATCTTCAAAATTGACTTTGTGTGTGTGTTAAAACAGACATTCCAGTGCCACCCTATATATCGTGCCCGAGAGGTCCTAGCTGCACTCTTGAAATTGAAAGTGCAAGCCATGGAACCTGGCTTAGACATCACTTGGAGAACATTGCTTTATGACATGGCGTCTTGCACTTTGGGAGACTAACACCGTCCTGTTTTGTCTATGTGTGGTGTGACCAATGGTGTGCCCAGAGCACTGCTCTAAAATTCCTAGTGTTAGCAAGTCGTCCAGGCTGTGGAGCACTCGCTGTAGTCTTTGGAAGCTTTGGCTCTAGATCACCAAGCCCAGTCTCCTATTGTCAGTGCCCTGCTCTCCTGTTTGCCTCTTTGTTTCTATGTGAACTTCCAGGTAAAGTAATGCATCAGATAGTTTTTCTTTAATTCACTTGAAGAAAAACTATTTAAAGGTAGAGGATATTTGTTTTGTTGACAGTGATGGCTTGATAAATCCTGAAGCAACTGAAGTTAAAATTGGTGAAGGAAAAGGCACTTAAAAATGGTTACTCGTTCTGTCCAGCTGTATATAAGTCCAATATAGTGATCTAGGAGAAGCAAAGAAAAATCGCCTGATTAGAGAAACATGTATGAATTGGCGAGGAAGTTATGGTTTCCTTTTCCAGTGGGGTGTGAGGGAGGGCAAGCTGGATTTACAAGTCATGACTGGACTGAACTTGCCTTTTTATCTTTCCACTGTATCATGTAAGTAGCTGCTTTCTTGTCCTGCCTATCCTTCAGGCATCCCTACAGCTCACTCTGAAGATAGAAACAAAATCTTCCAAGTTAAAAGTTGATTTCGGGGGCCGGGCGGTGGCGCTGGAGGTAAGGTGCCTGCCTTTCCTGCGCTAGCCTAGGACGGACCGCGGTTCGATCCCCCGGCGTCCCATATGGTCCCCCAAGAAGCCAGGAGCAACTTCTGAGCGCATAGCCAGGAGTAACCCCTGAGCGTCACAGGGTGTGGCCCAAAAACCAAAAAAAAAAAAAAAAAAAAAAAAAAAAAAAAAAAAAAAAGTTGATTTCGACACTGACATGAAGGCAAGCATTGATTCTTTGAACATTGCAGAGGTGATTGGAGAAAACAGTTCCCCAGATTGTAAGAGTTAACTAAAGATATTGACACAATTTTAAAAAAAAATCAGTAAAGGAATGTATATAATATTGCTCTTGTGTTTTACAGTAAGATTTGTTGCTCTCTCAGACTGTGTAAAACAAAATTTATTCATGTTTTCTGCATATTAAAAAATCTTATTGTACCAATTGGTAAACTATTAAATGCCTATAAAACTAGATGTAATGTGTGTATGTGTGTAGTGTCTAGAATCAAGTCTTAATGGATTCCTACTAGGAATAGGCCTTTGTTCAGTACTGGCCATGAAAAGAGTAAGACGCAAGTTCAGAAGTGGTGCACCAGACTTCTCTAATGCATTGTCAACACTGCTTCAGGGAACCCCTTTACTCCCCCTATTTGAAGGAAGAAATCAGGAGCCACAAAGGCTTTTAGCTCTCTCCCAACATTTGCAGAGGCTAGAGAGCCAAAACTAGAAATTATATCCAAAAAATATTTCAGCCTCATAGTGATCTGTTACTGATTATTCATTCTCTTTGCCCATTGTCCTTGATTCTTGGAGATCTGTCGTGTGCTGCCCACCCCCAACTCCCCCAGACTACCCAAGGGTTCTTTGGGCACCCATGAAATACTTTTTTTTTATTTGTAAGGATGCAGGGATGCCTCTCTTTAGAAAGACCAGAGGAATAACCCCCCTACAAATAAATCAGTCAAGAGCACTAAAGACATTTGCTTGAAGTTAGGGTCAGAGTGGAAAGTACAACTTAAACACATCCTCACTCTGCTTTGATTTTCAGCACCACGTGTGGTCTCCTGAACACCACCAGGTATCCCTGACCACTGACGGGTAAGGGTGCAAGATGAAAGAAAAAAGTTCTTTTGGTCTTTTGTTTGGTTTTAGGGCGACACCTAGCAATGCTTAGGGATCACACCTGGGTCAAAAGCAGGCAAGGCAAGTGTCTTACCCACTTAAGTCCCAACAGACTCACAGCCCCCACTCAGAAAGGTTTTTTTTTTGGTTTTTGGGTCTCACCCAGCAGGGGTTACTCCTGGCTCTACACTCAGAAATAGCTCCTGGCAGGCATGGGGGACCATATGGGACACCGGGATTCGAACCAACCACCTTTGGTCCTGGATCGGCTGCTTGCAAGGCAAACGCCACTGTGCTATCTCTCCGGGCCCCAGAAAGGTTTTTCACCTTAAACTTGATTTACATTTCCTCACAGGGCTTCTTTTCCTCTAGATTGCCATCCAGATAAGGACACCACCACCACCAGCCACTTTACCTATGGTAATTCAGCATTTGACTCATTGTATTTTTTGTTTGTTTTTGTCTTTGGGTCAGCTCGCCAGCCACACTGGCAGCACACAATGATCACTTCTGGCAAGCTTGGGGGGAACCATCTGGGGTGCCTGGATTCGAACCACCATCCATCATGGAACAGCGGCATGCAAGGGAAATGCCCTACTGCTGTGCCCCTTGACACTTCTAAATTGCAATTAGCTCTCCAAAACATACTGGCATGTCTCAAGTCAAGCTCCCATAATTCATGGTTGTGGCTGTATATAATAGGACAAATGGGGGAAAAAATGAAAAATGGACAAAATGGAAGGTTTTAGAGAAAAGGTGCTGCATTTACCCCCTGGCCTCCCGGATGCTAACTATTCCTGGTTAATCTCCGTTGACATTTGATTTTGCTTGCAGATTTAGTCTCAACTACATCAGAATCCTATGAAACATTCTCTGTGTGTTTGAAGCCAGCAGCAACAGCATCAGCTGAGAATGTCTCATAACAGGGTAGAACCCAACAAGTTTTGTTGTGTTTGTGCTTTGTTTATTTAACTATCCAGGGGCTAGAAACAATACCATACTCAAGGAACTTGCCTTGCATATGGTTAACTAAGCTTTGATCCTCAGTATGCCATATGCCCCCTCCCCAAATCCTATCAGGTGATTCCAGAGCGCAGAATGAGAAGTCCCGAATACAATCAGGTGTGGCCCAAAAATTAAAAATAAAAATGTAAATGCCGGAGCATAGTGGGTAGGGCGTTTGGCTTGCATGCGGCTAACCTGGATGGACTCTGGTTCGATCCCTGTCATCCTGTACAGTCCCCCCAAACCTGCCAGAGCAGTATCTGATCAAAGAGTAACTTCTGAGCGCTGCTGGATAGGTTCCAACCCCCCTCCCCCACAATATCACATGCTCAATATCCCACCTCAATATCACATGCTCCACTATCAAGTCTTTGGGGTGGCCATTAGGCTATCAGGTGAATGCTAGGAATAAGCAAGAATTACTTCAGTCACACTTGCATTTTAGTAGTATCCTCATTCTATAGGAAAGCTTCTCAGGCTAGCTGTCCTGAGTGACCTCTGATTTTTTTTTTTATGAGGGGTGTCATACTCAGTAATGCTCAGGGCTGACTCCTGGCTCTGCACTCAAATTATTTCTGGCAAGCCCAAAGCAATATGTCGTATACCTCCACTTATGCAGTTTTCACCTGTGACTCAGAATAAATGTCTCGACTGTCAAACAGGCATCAAGGGTGGGTGTCTTTCCTCAAACGGGATGTGAAATACTCTGTTAAGGCAGGCAAACATACTGCTTAAGGAAATCCGATACATTGGGACTAAAGAGATGAGAGTGGGTAGAGCACTTCCCGTGCATGCTACCAATCTGGATTCAATCCCCAGCTCCCATGGGGGTCCCCCAAGCCCTCAAGGCCTGGAGGAGTGATTTCCTGAATGTAGAGCCAGGAGTAACCTGAACACCACCAGTGTAGCCCTCTGCCTCTCCTTTAAAAAAAAAAAAAATAGAAATGTTTGGGGAAATCACGGGATTCTGGTTTGTAACCCAGGTTGGCTGTTTACAAGGCCAGGGTCAGAAAAAACAGGGTCTGAGACACTGGTTTAGAGGTTGAAAGTAGGGATAAGGAAATAGCTCCATTAGGAAGAATACATAACAGTTAACAATTCTCAATTATTTAATGATGGTTGGGCAGGGAAGAAATAGTAGAGATTTGAGACACTTTCCTTGCATGCTAGGGGGATCCTCGTTCAAATCTCCAACACAGCACAGCTAGAGGTCACTTGAATATGATCAGGAATAATCTTTAAAGACCACTGAGTGTGAGTGCCTGCCTGCAATGGCAGAGGTTTGTTACAAAAGTTTTTGTAAACACATGAAGGGGAGATCTTGGGGGGGTTGTGTCAAAACAAAGCAAGGGATTGAAATGCTGACCTCTATACAGGGCGTGTACTCCAGCCTTTTAAGCTATCTGGTCCTATGACTTTTTTCTTCTTCTTTTGGTCCTTTGGCCACCTCCAGCAGTGCTCAGTGTTTATGAGTCTGTGCTCAGGGATCACTTTTGGCAGGGCTCAGGAGACCATATGGGGTGCCAGGGATTGAACCCATGTGCCAAGCAAGAGCCCTACCCGCTATGCTATTACTCCAGTCCCCTAAACACTTAAGTTATTAAAAAATAGCATATGGGGGCCAAAATGGTGGTACTAGAGGGAAGGTGCGCCTTGCAAACGCTTGCCTAGGACAGACCTCGTTTCTATCCCCTGGCGTCCCATCTGGTCCCCAGAAATCAGGAGCGATTTCTGAGCGCATAGCCAGGAGTAACCCGAGTACTGCAGGGTGTGGCCCATAAACAGAGCAAACGAAAGCAATAGCACAGCAGGGAGGGCATTTGCCATACACATGATCAACCTGGGTTTGATCACAGGCTAGGAGTGATTTTTGAGTTCGGTCAGGATTTTTTTTTTTTTTTTTTTTTGGTTTTTGGGCCACACACCGCAATGCTCAGGGGTTACTACTGGCTGTCTGCTCAGAAATAGCTCCTGGCAGGCACGGGGGACCATATGGGACACCGGAATTCGAACCAACCACCTTAGGTCCTGAATTGGCTGCTTGCAAGGCAAATGCCGCTGCACTATTTCTCCGGGCCCGCAGTCAGGATTTTTGAGTAACCCTTGAGCATCACCAGATGTGGGAAAGAAAATAAAACTCTGGGTGTGGCGAGATAGGTCTGGATTGGTGTGGATGCTTTGTCTAGTGAAGACCCAGGCTTGATCTACATCGTACCCTGAGCACTGCTGTGAACTACCCTTTAAACATCAGTAGCTATCCAACCTATCAGTAAAAAAAAAAAAAAAAAAAAAAAAGCCTAAAATTAGCAACTAACCCAGGTTCAACACTCCATATCGTCTCCTGAACACAGCCAAGATTGACCCGTGAAAGCAGAACCAAGGTGTAAGGTTTAAACCAGAACTGCTGGCTGAAGCCCAGAAACAAAACAAGCCAAATAGCACAGGCTTAAAACCTTTGCATGTGGCAACCCCAGTTCAGTATCTGTCATGGTTCCCTGAGTGTCACCAGGTGCTACCCTGAAAACCCCTGGCCATAACTGAGTATAACCCAGAAGCCCCCCCACATCCAATACTGCTGGGATGATCAAAGTAATCCTGGCATCACTGAACCAAAACCCTACGAGAGGCCCCCAGGTCACCTGAGCTCAAAAGAAGAAAAAGATAGGGGGATAGGGGCTGGAGCAATTAGCACAGCTGTAGAGCGTTGGCTTTGCATGCGGTCCACCTGGGATGGACCTGAGTTGGATCCTTGGCATCCCATATGGTTCCCCGAGCCTTCCAGGAGCAAGTTTTTAGTGCAGTCAGGAGTAACCCCTGAGTGCTACCAAGTGTGGCCCAAAAACGAAAAATAAAACCTTAAGTTGGGGACATGCTTTATTATTTTTTTATTTTTGTTTGCTCAGGAAAACATCAGGGCTGGGATTTGGGAGGTCAGAAGAAAGGAAGACGGTCTTTTCAGAATATCTGACACAAAAATCGCTCCAAGCATTCAAAAATATTCAAGAATGCAAGACGAGGCTGGAATGATAGTATGGCAGGGCAGGGTATTTGCCTTTCATGCAGCCAACTTGGGTTCAATTCCCGGCATCCCATGTGGTCCCCTGAGCACCACCAGGAGCGATCCTTGAGTGCAGAGCCAGGAGTAAGATCTAAGCACAATCATTGGGTGTTTCCCTTCACAGTCCCCCCTCCAAAAGCACAAATCCCACACACTTGCCTGCTCAGAATAATGATTGAGCAGTGATCAACAGTTGTAATAAAACACAAGGAACAGGGGCCATCAACATTCAACCTCCATTTCAAAGTAACTTACCCTCAGGTCTACCTAGGTGAACCCCTATCCAAAAACTACAAGAGACCCACAAGAACCAAAATCTTAAACCTAATCCAAATGGCCAATTTGGGCTGGAGAGATAGCACAGCATTGCCTTGCATGCAGCCTAACCAGGATGAGCCTGGGTTTGATCCCTGGCATTTCATATGGTCCCCCGAGCCTTCCAGGAGCGATTTCTGAGCACAGAGCCAGGAGCAACCACTGACCACCACCAGATGTGGCCACAAAACAAAACAAAAATGGCCAACTTAAGAGGCCTCTCCATTTTCTCAGCATTCCCATTCTGGGGACAGAACCTACCAACCTTCTTTATTTCTATTTTTTGTTTTGTTTTCTTTGGGCCACACCCGGTGGTGCACAGGGGTTACTCCTGGCTTTGCGCTCAGAAATTGCTCCTTGCAGGCTCGGGAGACCATATGGAATGCTGGGGATTGAACCCAGGTCCATCCTGGATCATCCTTGTGCTAGGCAAATGCCTACTGTTATCACTCCACCTCCTACCAGTCCTCTTGACTATGATGCAGAGACTAGGACACTGAATGACACTACTGTCACTGCAACCTGCACTACCCAAAGCCCTATAAAGGGGCAGGTAGGTGGTCCATCGGTTTCCCTGAGATGCATGTGACTCAGCGCTATGACTCCAGCACTACCATCCCACCTTAAATGACTTGCACTGAGAAGCTACATTTGTAGTAACAGCTCTCACAACCAAACCTAGGTATACAGAATACACAGTAGAGGCTGGGGCAGCAGGTTTCAAAAACTCACTTTATTCCAATGTGAAATGAAGATGTGATGGTTTAAAAACAAGAAAAAGTTCTTCATCAGCTGTGGGGATGCTTTGCTTGCTACCTCATGCCCACTCCCTTTGAAACAAGGACTGGACAGACCGTCCTGAAGCCACCCCCGAGAAACCCCCGGAAGAGGCCCGTCCAGGAACAGCTCCCTTTAGCTCACAAGGGTGGTCGTTCCCCCCCACCCCCACCCATTAGGGCTCCAACAGCAGGCACAGAGAAGCAGCACAGACAGGAGAGAGAAGAGCTGGGCCGTGTGGGGGCCACCACCTTCCTCCACACAGCCAGGCCCTGCCACCCACAGAGTTACTCTGGAGGTGTTTTGTGTGGTAGGAGCCAGATAGGGAGCCATAAATAGGTGATAATCACTCCTTTATCTGGTCACTTCTCTCCAGGATCCATGATTCAGCCTGGTTCCCCCAGCCCCTCTCCCACCCCACTCCCACTGTGCATTAGGCAGCTCAGGTTAAAATGGGGAGGATACATTCAGACCCTAGTCCCCCAGGTTATCTCCAGCAGGGGTACAGGGAGTAGGCAGCATCTTTGCTGGGGCCTATGGCCACCCTGAAGGGGCAGCCTTGCCTCCCAAGCCCACCCTGACAACCCCTCAGCCAGAGCCAAACCCACTCACAACTTAACTTAGTAAAGCTTTTGCAGCTCTCATCTTGTCACAAAGCTAAAGTGCACCCAATCTCCAGTTCTACCACAAGAGCTCCAGCTCCCCATCCCAGGACACAGGAAAAGCTCCCCTCTTTTTGGCTTAAACCCCGGTTTTTAAGCCAGGTGGGCCCAGGGGTAGTGGCAGCAAAAGCAGCAGCCATAATGTCAAACATACAAATGACCTGAGAAACCTCATCTGCACGTCATCCATTCAGAACTGACTCGGGACTATGTACAGTTAGAGGGACGGTGAGACACTCGCACACACCTGCTTGAGGATGGGGGCGTGAGGGGGCACATGCCCCCCAGCTGGGAACTGATGTCCACATACTCCATTCACATGTCTTCAATGAGGCCTCTGTATCGTATATTCATTGAACCAGTGCAAAAACATCTTTTGGGGGACAGGCAGGCCAGGCCGGGATCCCAGAAGGATGCTGGGGTTTGGGGTTGGGGTTGGAAACGTGGAAGAGGACTTGTTCCTCTCCCGATCTGTAGGGCAGGCTCCTTCTCCTGGAGTCTGAATCACTGGGTAATAGGGCAGCTGACTGATTGTCCATTTGTCACCTTCCTACCCCTGCAAGCTCAGGGAAGAAGGGTCCTTAGCAGCCCCAGTCTGAGTGCCTCTATCCTCTGGGGCACCTGCTGGTTCAGGCTCGGTGGCCAGGGGTTCCTCAGCCTTATCCCTGTTCTTGCTGGCCTCCTGGAGCTGGTGCCGCTGCGCCATCTCGGCTTTCAGATTCTCCAAATCTTTTTGGCTGAATAGAAGGATGGGGTGAAGGATCAATGTCAGAATAGGACTGGACCCTTTGTCACCTTCCAGTCTTTGCTTTATTCACTGAGACATGTGAAAAAATTACAAGTACTTCCTTCATAAAGAAAAATAAGAGGGGTTGGAACAATAATCCCCAACATCCCACCCATATAGTCCCCTGAGCCCCACCAAGAGTAATCCCTGAGTGTAGAGCCAGAAGTAGCCCCTGGGGGCCGGAGAGATAGCATGGAGGTAGGGTATTTGCCTTGCATGCAGAAGGCAGTGGTTAGAATCCCAGCATCCCATATGGTCACCCGAGCCTGCCAGGAGTGATTTCTGAGCATAGAGCCAGGAGTAACCCCTGAGCATTACTAGGTGTGACCCAAAAACAAAAACAAAAAAAAAAGTAACCTTGAACACCACCAGATGTGGCCCGATAACAAACAAAAAACATACAATAAATAAGCATGATCCCTGCGGGCCACGTGTGTGTGTGTGGGGGGGTGTGGACAACCTGCACTAGGCACATCAGAATCCTTAGATCCTTTACTCCAAGAGGTCAGAGAAGACACACTACTGACTCTTGGACAGAGCCAAGGAACACTATTCAGAGAGAAAAAACCCACAGGAAGTTTGCTGTAATTTTTTGCAGAAAGGGGAAGGAGCCAAGAATACGTATTCACTCAATTATACACAGTGCTTCCAAAGGATTCAGGGGGCTGGCCTCGCCACTAGCTGTCCTTTCCAACTCTGAGCTTTGCCCAGACTGTATTTCAGGACAAGAACTAAAGGCAATTGGGAAGTTAGTGGAGGAGGGGATGCAAGCAGAGGAAGGGCCTCACCTGAGAGGAATGAAGAGGATGCCATTGATGACGTTGAGCTGTTCCAAGACACTGGCCATGCTGGGGGCTGTGAACTGAAGGGGCAACAGGGAGAATGAGCCCGGGGACTCTGCAGGCCAGGGTGGGAGGCCCACCTGGCTGGGCTCGGGACATACCTTGAGGGGCGGGATATTGGCGCTGGAGCCGTTGCGGTAGATCTCATTCATGGTGCGCTGCAGGGCCACAGCCTGCTGGGTCAGGCACTTGAGGTACTCGGAGCTCTCCTTGGTCTTCTCGTGGTCCTCGCCCAGCTATATGGGGTGAAAGGTGGCACGGGTAGGCAAGAAATCAGGACTGCTCGGGGCTCACAGGCCCAGCTCCACACCCTCCATCTCTGCAGCCCACCTGGGTCTTGTAAATGGTGTAGCCTTCCTTCTCATGCTGCAGGGCAGACCGAAACTCAGCTTTGCTTTCATAGACCCGGGCAACAAGGTGGTGGCTGTGAAGATGGCAAGGGGGTGAGGAGGAACACAAATGGGCAAGAGGCGAGGAGGGATGCAAGTGGGCTAGGGGCAGTGAGGTCCTGAGAGGGCTGTGCAGACTCTATTAGATCCCGGGACCCATCATACAGACTCACAGGGGAGAGGAGCTGGAAGGAAATCTTGGGAATCAGATGAAGACAACAATGGGTGCCAGCCCCCAAATGAAGCCTCACCTGAGGGCCACTTTGAGGGACTTGGGTCCATGGTACTTGGTGCTGACTGCCAGTGCATTCTCCAGGAAGCGCAATGACAGGTCATACTCCATCACCCCGTGTAGCACCAGCCCGATGTTGTTCTGTAGGCAGCCAGGAGGGTACTAGTCAGTCTGGGGACCACGGCTCCTCCATTTCTCTTCGTGCTCCCCCCTCCCACTGACCAACACTCACGTCCAACAGCGCCATCTCGGGGTGGTCTTCCCCGAAGACGAGCAGGGTGAGGTAGCGGGCGCGATACAGCAGGCTTAGAGCTGTAGACAGCTGGCTGCTGGCGAAGCAGTACAGGGCCAGGTGCATCTGTGGGGGCAGCCACATGAGGCTGGGGCACCCAAAGCCCCCCAGGCCAAGCTGACCCTACCCTGACAGTTACTCACATACTCCTGGATAGTGTTGGGGTGCTCGATGCCCATCACTCGCTCACTCATCAGCACTGCCTTCTGCTGGTTACTCAGGGCCTGGAGAAGTAGGGGACTGTCATCGGGGTGAGTGTCATCCCCACCTCAGCTAGGTCTCTCGACAATAAGCTACACTTTCTTTTTTTTTTTTTTTTTTTTTTTTTTTGGTTTTTGGGCCACACCCGGTGACGCTCAGGGGTTACTCCTGGCTATGCGCTCAGAAGTTGCTCCTGGCTTGGGGGACCATATGGGACACCGGGGGATCGAACCGCGGTCCATCCAAGGATAGCGCAGGCAAGGCAGGCACCTTACCTTTAGCGCCACTGCCCGGCCCAATAAGCTACACTTTCTGTTCTCACTTGGCACAAAGGCAATGGAGCAGCAGCCATGGTGATCTGGAACCCACTGGCGCTTAAGATAAACTTATTCTTTCTGGTTCTGGAGGCTAGCTCTTACCAGGCATGGGGTTTGGGGAGAACTCAGGCTGTAGGCTTTCTCCCTAGCTTGGGGGGTGCTGGGAGGCTTGGCAGGCAGGCCCCCAGCCACCCCCTTTTTCTCCCCTGGACTCCAGGCCTTCCCTGGGTGCCAGCCCAGGTGGCCAGAGGGTGAGTACCAGGTGGACTCTATAAGGGTCCTTAGGCTTTCCCCCCCTCTCCTTACACAGGAAAAAAAAAAAAAAAAGATAAACTTGTTTTTGCTTTTGTGCTCCTAACAACAAGCTCTGCAAGTTATGTCCCATAAACATCAAAAATTGTGCCTGAGATAAAATATGAATCCTAAGACTTCTATTAGAAGCAAAACAGCATGTGGGGGGGGGGGACGGGACGGACACACAACGACAACTGCCATGCAGCAACAACAGCCAAGTGCTGAGTCTCTAAATTTTTCTTTCCAATGTCCCTGTGTAAGGAGGGCCCCGCAGAAAGCTCTGGGATTCAACCCTGGGTGTCCCCTCTGCCCTGCTCCTCCCACTGGCTGCCCCAAGATGAGGAGGCCCCAGTTTCATGACCAGGACTCCCACTTGCTGCTGCTGCAGGCAAGAAGAGCCCAGCCCCGTCCATCCCTCATGTCCCCTGACCCAAAACCAGGCCCAAGGTCACTGTGGACACCACAGGGGTGTCCAAGGCCCACCTCGGCATAGTCACCCATAATGTAGTGGAGACGGGCAAGGAGACGCAGGCAGGCGCAGATCTCCACGTGCATGGCTCCATACACATTGTTAAACAGGTTCAGAGCCTCATTGATGAGCTCGCAGCCCTCCTTCAGGAAGCCTGCAGGGCACCCACAAGGGTGGCAAAGTCAGGGCCAGGCTGTGGGACCCCTCATCCCCCAGCCACACCTGGCCACGCACCCTGCTGTACTTTGGCCTGCCCGCTCTGGAAGAAGTGGAAGGCGTCCGAGGCCTTGGGGTTGACGTGCTTGACTACAGGGAAGATGTTGAGCACGTCCTCCTCGGTGAAGGCAGGTTTGTGGCGGCTGTCAAAGCTGTACTCCTTCAACAGAACCTGTGGCGACCCACAGGCGGCCTCAGCACCCCATGAAGGCCGAAGGCACTCCCCATATGACCCGAGCCGAAGAGCAGGACCCACCTGAATGCCGGTTTTCAGAGAGATCTCCCGCAGCAGTGTGATCTTCTGCAGGCCGTATGTCTCCACAGCCTGGTCCACACTCTCGCTATTGAGAAGCAGCAGGTGGGTCAGGCAGAATCACTGTCTTCCAACCCCGCCCCATTCCTTTCCTCCTCAGGTCCCTCTCTTCTTTTTTCCCTCTCCCACAGCCCTGTCATTCTGGGCACTGTCTGGGAAACCATATGGCAACCCTCTCGCCACCAGTCTGCATCTCAGCCCCACTCACCACTCCAGACTGAAGTCAAAGTAGTTCTTGGCCTCTTGGCAGATGTTTTTCCAGAGTTCCTGAGGGGTCATCACCGCCCAGGCCGTGTTATCTGCTGCACCCAGTGGCCGGTTTCTCCTCCTCCGGTTCCTCTTCTTAGAAACCAGCTCATCAGCTGGCAGGTGGGCCACAGGGTTGGGGTAGGAGCTCAGGAAACAATTAAGGAAGTGGCTGATGGCAGCAGAGAGACCAGAGAGCTCCACACCCTGCCAGGGAGATACAGAAGAGCAGTGAGAAACCCTGAATAAGCCCTACCCTGGGCTCCTCCCGCAAATACTCCTAACAGGCTGGGAAGCCGTGATACCTGTAAGTAGGTCTTGAAGATGTGCTTGGCAGAGCGGGTGATGAGTTCTCCAATGCCAATTTTCTACAGGGGTGCAGAGGACAGTTGTGCTCAGGCCTAGTCCTCAATTTTCCCTCAAGTCCCCAATTCCCTCTACCCTCCCACTCCAACTCACATAGATGTGGTCCAGCTGGTCTCGGGCCGGGCTCTGAACCACCAGGTCCAACACCTTGCCCAGGTAGCGCATGTTGATGCCCCGCTGGCGCATCACTTCAGCAAGCGTGGCACCATCCATGGGCAGCACCGCGTGGTCTGTGCAGTCCTTCACCTGCAAACTACAGCAGGTCAGTCCCCACCCCTGGGCCCCAGCCCTCCTGAGGGAGCTCACAATAACCCTGGGGCCCCAGCTCCTACTCAGGGAATGGGGGGATGAAACAAAGCAGCATGTGGACCTGAGTATGGGCTCTCCAGCCCTCTGCACAAGTCAAGGAAAACAGGACAGGAGAGTCTTCAACAGAAGAGGGCACAGTCCCCCAAGTACATGTAGAAAAGAGCAAGTAGTATCTCAGGGGCCACAGCTCATCAGAGCCTAGCAGGGTCAGGGCACCTGCACTCCCTGACCTATCCCTGGGCTACCCTAGCAGGATGGAGTACACAGTCATTGAGGGGTCCTGAGGTGAAGAGGGTTCACCTTGGACATTTTTTTTGCCTTTGGGTGCACACCTGGCAGTGCTCAGGGGTACCATATATGATAGGGATCAAACCCAGGTGGGGCATGTACAAAGTAATCGCCTTACCTACTGTACTATCTCTCCAGCACCATCACCTTTTATCTCTTCTATCTATTGCCCACCAGGCCTCTTACAACTCACAGCTGTATCTACCCACCCCACTCTACCCAATATACACAGGATGAGAAGGGGCAACCCTCATGCCCACACGACCTCATCTAGTTGTTTTGTTTCTGGGTCACACCCAGTGATATTCAGGGGTTAATCCTGGTTCTGTGCTCAGGAAATACTCCTGGCAGGATCAGGGGACCATCCTAGGGGTCAACCATGTGCAAGGCCAACACCCTACCTGCTGCACTATAGCTCTAGCCCATCTACATTGAAAGTCAGAAGGACCAGAGCACAGCTCCTGCCAAAGTTCTATAAACTCCCAGAGCTGGAGAGAAATAAGGCTCTGTGCACCCCACCCACCCTCCAGTCCCTTCCTCACCAAGCCAGGGATCTGGCAGGAGAGCAGGAAAGCAGCAGCATCTTTTAGCAACTGCTTCTGGTCCCGAACTTCATCCTGGCAGGATTCAGGGAAGCGAACCCCTAGAGAAAGGAGGGGAGTGGAGAACTGAGCCAGGTGAGGACAAGACAAACACCAGGGCCTGGAGAGATAGCACAGCGGCGTTTGCCTTGCAAGCAGCCGATCCAGGGCCTAAGGTGGTTGGTTTGAATCCCAGCGTCCCATAAGATCCCCCTTGCCTGCCAGGGGCGATTTCTGAGCGTAGAGCCAGGAGTAACCCCTGAGCAATGCTGGGTGTGACCCAAAAACCAAAAAAAAAAAAAAAAAAAAAGACAAACGCCAGCACTCAGACAGGGCTCCTGCCCACCTGGCCCTACTTGCCTGGCGAGAAGATGTCGGGATTGAAGCGGACGTCGAAGGCCGTGCTGCTGATGGAGCCTACGGCCTTACAGGCATTACGGATCGCCTCCCTGCTCCGGGGGTCTGCTGTGGAGATAGCCCGTTAGGACGCAGCCCCATTCCATCTTTGGGGTCGGCGGCAGCTCTGGGAGATGGGCCCCCCCACACACATACACACCCCGCCAGGTCTACCCCCACCCACAGCCCAGAGCAACCCACCCCGAGGGGACAACAGTCCCACCTGTCCCGTCGTCAGAAGCAATGGTCTCTGCCAGCTCCTTCACCTTGGCCAGCCCACTGGCACTGCTACCCTCCTTCTCACTCCCCGCCTCAGGGCCTGGAGGATCTTCAGACTTGGATTCTGAGGGAGTTTCTCCATTTTCTAGAGAGGTGGGATGTTCCATCTTGCTGGCTTTCTGCTGCATCAGCTGCAGGGCAGCAAGCTTCATGAAGAGGAGGTACCTGAAAGCAGAGCAGCAGGGTCAGAGAACAGGAGAGGGTTGTGGGGGCTTCATCAACCTGGACACATTGCCAGGGTGCATGTCAACCCAGAAACCCTCTACCAGGGTGAAGGCCTGTCCCAGCAAAAACAGCCAGGAACAAGGGCTAACACTGGGCTCTAAGAACAGCCAAACCCCACTGACATCTGCAGGAGGAGGACAATCGAGTGAGACTTCAACAGGCTCCTGAGCATTAACTTGCAATTGACCCAGCCCTGGCTCTGCCCCAGGACATTCAAGGACACCCCATGATTTCCACCAGACCACTCAGTGAACAGCACCACTGAGTGAGTCAACGTTCTCTACATCCTCCCAAGTTCACAGATCGGGTCACACAGATAGCATGGCAGTGGCCCAGGCCAGCTCTTCACTTCCCGAAGCCTCTGCCATCCCAGGTCAGGCTAGCATCCCCTGCAGGCAGCCTCACCGATGCTCTACAAAGGCATCCACCAGCTCCTGGCGGAGGCAGCAGAGCTTGTGGCGGTGGGCACGGGGGAAGCCAGCACGCGTGCACTCCTCCGGCAGCGTCTCCTCAGGCACAGGCAGGAAGTTGAGGTCAGGTGGGAAGGTTCGAAGCAGATCCAGGATGTAGTGGCGCCCGTCATTCCCAATGATGCCCTTGCACTCCACTGATGAGCAGAGTTCCACCTCCTCATCACGGTCATTGAGCACCCGGTGTCTCAGAATCTTGAGGGGCCGGCTGGTACGTTCCAGCAATTCCAAGTATCTTGGGTGTGTCACCACAGTCTTGCCAAAGTCAATGGAACCGTAGATGACACTCTGCTCCTGGTCCCGCTCCAGGATGCCCGGGATGATGGACTGGGCGGTGACCCGGTAGCCACGATAGTCTACCACTACTGTGCCCAGCGTGTAAAGCCCCTCAACATCCACAGCATTGTACGTGCGCACGCCATTGAGGTCATTGCTGGGCGCCACGTAGGCCGCCACGTCCCCACCAAAGTCCTTGTAGTGGTCACGGACATCAAAGCCCAGGCTAAAGAAGATGTTGTTCCAGATGAACATCTGCATCTTGGTCTCCTCGCTCGGGTTAATGGCCATCACATTGCCGTCAATGACTGCCATGGCACCCCGGGTGGCCGCTGCAGTGAAGTCACTGTGCACCTGGGAAGGGGCCACGGGGGTGGAGAGGTGTCACCTTGAAGGAGGGGGTAAGCAAGACCAGCCTGGGGACCCTGATCCTCAGCTTCCTCACTTTTGGACAAGAGCAAGATATCCCTTTTCAGGGGGTGCCAGACATGCTTTTGTGTTGAGGCCATACCTGGCAAAGCTCAAGGCTTACTCTTGGCTCTGTGTTCTGGGATCACTCCTAGTGGTGTTTGGAAGACCATAGGGAATACTGGAGATCAAACGAGATGGGCCACATGCAAGGCAAGTACTTATAGCTCCGGCCCCAATGATTTCATTTTGAAAAAACCATCCTTAGAACTTAGTGATTATTAGCAAAGAGAGCAAGGACTGGGGCAAGCTTAGGCTCTACTGCCCATATGCTCGGAAACTGGAAAGGCTTCCTCTCAGGCCAGTTTTCTTGTTTTATGATTGGGGGGGGCTGTTTGTTTTGTTTTGTTGAACATACCCAGTGGTGCTTAGGAGTTACTCCAGATTCTGCATTCAGTTATCACTCCAAGCAGCGCTTGGGGTTCTCTATGATTGGTGGGGATCAAATCCAGTCGACCACATGCAAGGTAAATTCTCTATCTGCTGTACTATATCACTCCAGCCTCCAATTTTCTTGTTTATAATATAACAACATTAACCTTTATAAAGTGTTCCCAGGATTACAGATGTCTAAAAGGCCCATAGCACAGTGATATTTGGGTTTATTTTCACCATCTTGAGGTGATAAGATATAGGAAGATTCGATTTAACTTTCAAGTTCTCCTCTCCCTTTCCTTCCCTCTGCTCACTCTCATCTCCCTCTCTCCTTTCCTCCTCCTCAGGAGAGAGGGTAACCCAGGGAGGGCCCTGCAGTCAGAGGGGGCCAGAAGGCTAGAGTAGACATGTCAGAGGTAGAGTGAAAGCAAAGAGGCACTCTGGAGGAGGCACCCAGCACCCTGAAGTACCTTGAATATGGCTCTTTCTCGAAGCAACCGCTCAGGTAGGTTCTTGCGGGGCAGCTCCCTTGTCGTCTGCAACTCCTCATTCCAGTCCCGGGTCTACAGGGACAGGAAAAAAAGATGCTCGCCTTCACTAAGAAGTCCCTGCCTCCAACTCCACACAAGCTATCCAGAGTGATATCCAGAGTTGGATCCTCCAAGGGACCCAACACCTGGCTGGGAAGGGGACAGAGGTGCCCAGGAGGGCAGGTAGGACCCAGGCACCTGTCCGGGAATGTGCTCCTCGTAGCCCAAGCGGGAAGTGTAGGCGTCCTCGGCGCGCACACAATCCATGGCATGCTCTGCCTGGGGAGCTGTCCAGCTATACACCTGGAACGGGGTGGCGATTCTCTCAAACGGGTGGCGCTGGACCCTGGGAATGCAAGCAGGAGAGTGAGCAGGCTGCCAAACTCAAATGCCAGCCCTGAGCCCCTTTCTTCCAAGGTTCTCAAGGGCTCCAGGGTCTCCCAATAACCCAAGTCCCACCTTTTGAGAATCTTGACACAAGCCAGGTGCCTCATGGCTCTACAGAGAGACCCCTCAGGTAGGCTGCCAGTCCAGCACCCAGAGACACATGACCATGCAGGGACAGGTGGGCCACAGGCCTACCTTTTCTTCTGCAGCACAGCGAAGTTTTTTTTAAATGTGGGGCTGATTTGGTTGAGCAGCTCCACAAGGGAATGGCTGAGGAAGCGAGGACTGGCAGGCTTGGGGTTGAAGTGATACGCAGTGGACCTGCAGAAGAGAGGGTGCTGAATGTACAAGGGACCCCAACCTCTGTTTCCTACCCTAGCAAAGGCCTCCCAGGGACGCACTGGTTCAGGTAAAAGCCCCTCGTGGAGGCTGTGATGCTGATTTGCCGGTCCTCAGCCGTGATCACAAACAGGTACATGAGGTCGCCATGCATCTTGCGGTTCCCAGGGGGTGGGTTCCAGCCACTCATGGTGAGCACTTTCAGGCACTGCAGGGGCTGCAGGGAGGGTGGAATATGAGTGAGCCAGGTCCGCTCAGGCACCGGCATCCAAACCCTACTGGTGAGTGTTTCCCAACTCTGTTGCCCAAGAAAGCGCACCTTCCAGTCTCGGTTCTGGGGCTGCAGGGGACACAGCGGTCGCTCCCGGCTCCCAGGAAGGATGTACTCAGGTGGTGTGCAATCAATGGGATCCATCTCCAAGCCCTTCTTCCGCTTCCCGCTGTCTGGGGGACCAAAAGCTGGTGGTCAGCACAGAACACTCAGGGGCCAAAAGCTGAGACCACAGTGCAAGACTTGACCGCTCCCTCTCCAACCCCTGGTCTCCTTGCTCTGAAAGGTCCTAAGCCCGACCCCCAGCGTCATTCACACCTCCGAGGTCACCATCGGTAAAGACACTCAGGAAGGACAAGGAGTTGCAGTCAACTCCATTGAAGGCATCAGATGGATCCAGGCTCTTGAGCAGGTCACGGACGTGGCGCACATGGATGCGGGCCTCTCGCACTGTGTACGGCTCTGTCAGAAAGCGGAAAAAGCATAGGGTTACTGGGGCCTGGTACCCTAGCATAAGCAGCCATCACACAGTTGGCATTGGGGCGTACAAGGAAACAGGCTCACTATTCAGTTTTAGGCTGCACCCTACAATCCCATTATGGACACACAAACTCGAGTCCGGTTTCCACACCTGGCTGCTGACTCAGAAACCAGTCTGCAGATCCCCTTTGTCCAAGGGCAAAGGCCACAGGCCTCACCATTGCCAAAGGCCAGTGCAGTGGAGGATCCACAGCCTTGGACCTCATTTTCTGGGACTGTCTAGAACCCCCAATAGAACAGCCAACGTATGTTTCTTTTGTTTTGCTTTTTGGGCTACACCCGGCAGTGCTCAGGGGTTACTCCTGGCTCTGCACTCAGAAATCGCTCCTAGCAGACTTGGGGGACCATATGGGATGCCAGAGAGTGAACATGGATCCATCCCAGTTGTCTGTGTGCAAGGCAAACACCCTACTGCTGTGCTATCACTCCAGCCCCCAACATCTGTTTTGTGGATTGTTAAAAAGGATTTTTTTGTTCGTTTGTTTTTGGGCCACACCCGGTAACGCTCAGGGGTTACTCCTGGCTATGCGCTCAGAAGTTGCTCCTGGCTTGGGGGACCATCTGGGACGCCGGGGGATCAAACTGTGGTCTGTCCAAGGCTAGCGCAGGCAAGGCAGGCACCTTACCTCTTGTGCCACCACCTGGCCCCGTTAAAAAGGATTTTAAGGGAGATGAGAGGTGAGATGATCAACTAATTGTTGGACACATCAGGGTTAGACTTTATTTACATTTGCGATTCTCTACTAAAGCAGCTTCTTGGGGCCGGGCGGTGGCGCTGGAGGTAAGGTGCCTGCCTTGCCTGCGCTAGCCTAGGACGGACCGTGGTTCGATCCCCCGGCGTCCCATATGGTCCCCCAAGAAGCCAGGAGCGACTTCTGAGCGCATAGCCAGGAGTAACCCCTGAGCGTCACAGGGTGTGGCCCAAAAACCAGGAAAAAAAAAAAAAAAAAAAAAGCAGCTTCTTTATGAAACCTTTTTTTTTTGGTTTTTGGGCCACGCCTGGTGACATTCAGGGGTTACTAGGGTGGGTGCCAGAGCAATAGCATAGCAGGTAGGGTGTTTGCCTTGCATATAGTCAAACTGCGTTTGTTCCCAGATCCCATACAGTCCCCTCAACCTGCCAGGAGTAATTTTTTTGGGGGGCCACACGCTGTGACGCTCAAGGGTTATCTGGCTATGTGCTCAGAAATCACTCCTAGCTTAGGAGATCATGTAAGACGCAGGGGGATCGAACCGCTATCCGTCCTAGGTCAGACGCATGCAAGGCAAACGACTTACTGCTGCGCCACCACTCTGGCCCCAACCATGAGTAATTTTTGAGCAGACAGCCAGGAGTAACTCCTGAGCACCGCTGGATGTTCCCCTTTATCCCAAAAAAAAAACTTGGGTAGGCCAACCCCAAGTTTTTACATTTGTTTGAAGACAAAACAAAATCCCAATTGCTCTTTGCTTTAAGTCACTAGTCTGCATGTGTTCCACACCTGAGAGCAGCCACAGGTGCCATGCCCACCACACACACTGTGGAGGCATGGAGTACTCCTCCAAACCAACCTTCCACTACACGTAGCACCGAGCCCTCCTGTAGCCCCTCTACACTGCGCAGCTCTGAAAAATGGTCCAGCATGTTGCCATCCAAGTGCAGAGAGAAGCAGGTGCGGTGACACGTGTCTTCACGATCCATTAGCACCTGGTGGATCTCCTGTACCATCTCCTGGGGGGACACCTGAAAAGGAGATGAGAGAAGACCACCTTCTATAGCTTCTAGGGCTATGTGGTGAAAGCAAGGGTAGGCTCCTGTTCCAAGTCCCTAAACCAGTATCTACAAGACCCAAATCCCACTTTTGGGCTTTCTATTTCAGGTCCCATCCGTTGTGGGGGTACAGATACACAAATACTTTCCAGGCCCAAGTACAGGGAAGTCAAGAGAATGAAGGGAATACAGTCCGGGCCCAGCCATCTCATCCTCATCTCTGGGAGTGTTCTGGGGCCCAAACAGGTACCCCAGAAGATGTGAGAGAACCTGGCCCATTTAAGACCTCTAGGATGGGTTGGCTCTTAAAGGCCACCCAATTACCCTCTGCCTCAAGCAGAAGCTGAAAACCAGGACCAGAGAAAGAGTTCACAGCAGAAGGCCTTGAGGCCTTGAGGGAACTTGAGACCCCAACCCTCAACCCATTCACTCTCATAATCTCCCACAAGCAGGACTGTCCTCTGGCAGGTAGGTAGCAACATGAACTCAGACTCCTGTTCAACACAGTGGCTGTGTGAGCTAATCAAACGCACATGGCTTAGCTTTCTAGCTTTCTTCACCCCATCAGCTCAGGCCAGACGCCTGTGCCCCTCTGCCAGCTTACCTGCAGGGAGAAGGGCTCGATGCCAGGAGCCAAGATCTTCACAGAAAAGCCAGTGTCCTGAATGACAATGACTTCCTGTCCAGCAGCCTCCTCTCCGGCATCCGTCTCATCCAGCCCATTTTCCCGGGGTGCTTCAATGGTTCCCTCCTCTTTCTTCAGGCTCTCGGAGCAATCCCCATTAAGTAGCATGACTGATGGCAGCTCTGAAGGAAGCAAGAGGCACTAAGTCAGATAGACCTATTTGGTCACCTAGGGCCATCTATCTCAGCTACCAGAAAGGCAAAGGGCATCTGTGTGTCCTCCCCTGAAGCACTGGAAACCTGGCACTCGCACTGTAGGCCAGTCACTGCCCTGTCCCTCCACATCCTGCCTTCCTGCCCACCAATGGGTATCCGTGTAGATATTCTCCTGGGTCATCCATGCTCTGTTAGGTAAAATCGAAGGGGCTCCTTTGACATCAGCAGCACCCCCACCACTGCTGCTTCCAGACTCTTTCCTGTGGACACCAACATTCATTCCTCTCAGCTCCACTTTCTTCCAAGCTATGGGTGGCTACGACCCCAGCCTTTCTTTTTTCTTTTTTTTTTTGGTTTTTGGGCCACACCTGGTGACGCTCAGGGGTTACTCCTGGCTATGCGCTCAGAAGTCGCTCCTGGCTTGGGGGACCATATGGGACGCCGGGGGAATCGAACCGCGGTCCGTCTCCTAGGCTAGCGCAGGTAAGGCAGGCACCTTACCTCGAGCGCCACCGCCCGGCCCCCCCAGCCTTTCTTCATTCTTACCTCACCCCCTTCCCACGACCTCAAACTTTCAGCAAGAGGTCGTCCCTTAAGCATATTGGAGACCTCCTGAGAACAGAATTTTTCCTCCCACACACTGGCTCCCCTCCTATCACCATTCTAATCCCAATCTAGCCACTATCTAAGAATGGTTCAAGACCATCCCTTAGAACCTTAAATCCCTTAAATCTCCTTAAATCCCCCAGTGCTTGTGAAATACCAGACTCTTAGACCACCATTCCAAGCCACCAAGAAGATATGGGGCCCTTCTCCGCTCCTGCTGTTCTTCGTCAAATTCTAGCTACTCCAAGATACTTGGGAGACTGAGACCAGGCCAAGCATCTGCTCTCCCTCCTCACACTTACACTGTGTCCTTCTCACCAGCATCACACACATACCAGTCCCTCAGGCAAATCCTATCATACATCTGCCACACTGCCAGGAGAGGGGGACCTCCTGGGAGGCCTGCCCCAATGATCCCGATAGTAATGTTTCCCTACAGACCCAGAAATGCATCGAGCACTTCCCGGACCTTGTTCTGCTTTAGTCAGGGCTGCCTAGTTGGGTCAGCAGCTCTAGCGTCCTTCTCTGCTTGACCCAGACTCACAGAAAAACACTGCATCAACGTATGTTAAGTCCAAAATTTGTGAGCAACTGGTACCCCACTTCTGTGGCATGAAGGGAGAAAAGGGGTGACTAGGCTCTGGAGAGTCCTCTGCCCTGGAAAGCCCATGGCCATCACCTCAGAGAACTTTCCCCAGAACCCATGCCTGCAGGGACACCCATGTGGCACCTGAGACCTTCCCCCAAGGCCTGACTGGCAGCCCAAACATCTCAACTGTCCTGATCCCAGCTCTACTCTAACCCCAGCCAGTCCTTCCAAACATTCCCCCCTCCTTGCCAGCTATGGGACAGGGAACACCCTCCACCCCTTATGCCCTACCCAGCCACCGGAAATACAGAGAAGGGGCCTCCCGAGGAGATAAGCTCAGTACATGGCACCCCAGAGGGACTAGGAGAAAAGAGCCTCTCCCTTTCTCCTGTCTCCTCAACTTGTGATAAACAGGACTGCCAGAAGGTGAGATATGGAGCACCCCCACCCCCCTGCCCATGTCCTTAAGGCCCAGCTCAATTCAGAGCTTCACCCAAGGTCGAGTCAAATGAGACTAGGATGGTGCCCTAGCATGAGGCCCTGGGTTAGATTCCCAGGACTGGAACACAAAAGGGTCACAATGTCCAGTTAAGAGTCCATGCCTCCGGGTGGCCCTGAATCCTGTCACTGCCAAGCTCCCCTGACTCACCAAGCCTCCCTGATCCTATTCTCAAAACCTAATGAGAAACTCCCAGGAATCATTAAGACACAAGTAAAGACATAACCTCAAGCCCCTGAAAAGTAAATGCTCATGGGTGGTGTTGGGGGTAGGAGCCTCAGAGGAAGAGCCAGGGACAGAACAATGGACAGGGAGGTGCAGTGGGGTCCTTCCTCAACGGGAGCCTGAGGAAGTCTCAGCTGGTAGGAGAGCCCTGGAAAGGCAAGAATTGCAAGATGGGCCTCCACTCAAGGTGGAGCAGCAATTTAAGGTGAGACCCTACAAGTGCAGTCACAAAGTCCAGGCCAGATAGAGGCAGCTGTTCTCCCTGAAGAGAATGGGTGTGAAAAGAAGAGGGGCAGGGAGGGAAGGTTGGCCAACTCCATGAGGCACCCTACAACAGGTTCCTGACTCCTGGGCATTCAACCCCTCTCTGATTTCAGAGGAAGCTGGCTGACTCCCAGGGCCTCCACTCCTCCAGGACAGTTCACCCTTCCTTTTTTGTTTCTTCCAAAGCCCCAACAGTCTCCCTGGTGTGGCTAAAGTAGGCGCCTGGCCCCTGCCCCCCACCCCTGGCCCACCTGGTACAGTTGGCAGCTGTCCTCTCCTGGGCTCGGGATTCTGAGGTGCGCTGTGGCAGCCAGGTAGGCAGCCCTCTGGCCCAGGGCCGGCACTGCCCAAGTCCCTCATTCCAGCCTCTGCTGCTCCCCTGACACCCATGCAGCAGGCTGGGTGCAGGCTGGCTTCGGGTTTCAGCGGGGCCAGGCCTGGCGGGGCGGCCCCGGAAAGGGCACACTCCCACTGCCTCACTTCTTGCTCAAGGTCGGCCAGAAGGGCAGCTGCTGGCCAGGACTCCCTGGTGGCTCCAGAACCGCAGGTAGAACTGCTATCAGCATGCAGACACACCTCTCTGTATGCCCCAGAAAGGGGGTCTCTGTTGGTGACACCATCAGGGGAACAGGATAGCCCAAAGTCTGGGGTTCCTGGGCCTTTCAGGATTAAGGACCCCTGAGGGTGGCTGGCAGGGACAGGGCCCAACAGAGGCATTCTCTCTTCAGCGCCAACCCCGGCAGGGGCAGGCAGGACGGCTTCAGCCAGCTGCCGGCAACAGCTGGCGCAGACCCGGGCCCAGGCCATGAGGTGGTCACTCCGGCACCAGAGACTCTGAGTGGCCGCCTGCAGACTGGCGGGTCAAATGGCTAATTGGGGCCTCTGGCTCATGCCGCCCCCTGCAGGTGACCTGGCAGGGCTCCCCTTCATGAAAGCCATTGGCCTGGTGGCAGGGGGGAGGGGCCCCCAGAGGACAAATGCATCTTTGCCCCAGGCCTCCAGCTCCACCAAAAAGCTGGCAGGTTCTGTTTTCCTTTCCCAGCAGCCCCTGTGCAGCCAGGAGAAAACCAAGTCTCTCTCCAGGGAAAACAGAGCTGGCAGCAGGAGGCCAAAGGCCGCTAGGCCGTTCGACTGAGAAGGAACATGCCCAGCCTCGTCAGGATGCCTTCCCAAGTCAGGATGTCTTCTGACTTGTTGCCAGAGCCCAGGCAGAGCTGCTTTGGCATCCATACCAACGAGGGTGGGGAAGGAAAGTGGTGCTCACTGCCCCATCCCCACCAGTCCCTGGGTGCCCTGCCAAGGCATCAACCTCCCCAGAGCCTCCAGTCTGGGTCCTGTACACACTGATCACCTGAGAGGAAGGGCCAGACTCAACAGAGATCCTCTTTCCAAACATCCCAATCCTTTAAGAACAGAGTGGGAAGGGCAGCTTTGGCAATGACCCCTAAGATTGCCTGCACAACTTCCTCCACTCTGTTCCCACAGTCACTGTCTGCTCAGGGCCAGGCCCCCAGCTCTCAGTCAGCTCATCTCGCTAGTCTTGGCATTCCTGACAAATCAACTCAACCTTGTGCTGGAGCACATGTCTTACACGCAGGAGGCCAGGGTGCAAGACTCACGTGGTCCCCTGGGCACTGCTGGGCGTAACCCCAGAACACAGAGTCAGCTGGGAAGTAGACCTGGAGCACCTCTGGCCATGACTCAAAATACAAAACAAACAAAAATCAGGTTCATAAGCTGCCCCAGCTCACACCTGAGAGCCACTCCCCCCACCCCAAACCCACCAATAAACAGTCGCTGGTTCCTCTATGCCTCGGGCCTCAGTCAGAAGACAGGTCCAGTGCCAAGTTCTGTCAAGTATCTATAGCATGGCCTGGCACCCTCTCCCCTCATATTCCTGAGGGTCTGAAAACTTTCGGTTAAAGAATTCTGCAGCACCGCCTTTGTCTCCCCTAGTCAGTTCCCTTGAAGCCCAACCAAGCATACCCCAAGTATAACCAGCCCGGCCTGGGAGAGAAGGAAATCTTTCCACTGGGGGCACAAAGAAATCAGAAAAAGAAATGTGCAGAGAGATAGGAGAGATTAACACAGTGGTAGGGCATTTGACTTGCATGCTGCCGACCAAGAACGACCCGGGTTCAATTCCTGGCATCCTATATAGTCCCTGAGAGCAGAGTCAGGAATAACTCCTGAGCGCTTGCTGGGTATGGCCCCAAAACCAAAATAAATAAATAAAATTAAAAAAGAAAGAAAGAAAAAGAAATGTGGGACATCGCAGGAGACCTGTGTGCCTTCCCCACTGACATGGCCTCTCTCAGGAGATTGTGCCAGGGTAGGCCCCGCCCCAGGCACGGTCTGTGCAGGTGAGGCTGCAGCAGGAAGTATGGGCCCAAGATACACCACCCATCCTGGGAAACAAGAACTTCAAAGGGAAGCCGTGGGGGCAAGCAGTGTATGAAAGATCCCAAGGAAGTGAGCCTGTGTGTGCCTCCTTACCCTTCACTCCCCACCCTTGGCAGCAATCTGTACTCTGGGGATGGCTCAGAGTGGCTCAGAGTTCAGGGTTCCAATTGGGGAGTCCCCATGGCCCAGTCCACCAGCCTTTCTCCTCCCCTCTAGGCCTCCACTCCAAGGAGACCTCCCCTAGGCAGAAGAAAACTCACTACCATGAACCTGAAAAACCTGCCTGTTCTCTTAACCCCTAAAAGCAGCTTATTTCCAAGGACTTAACTGACCTTTGCTCCCCAACACCCAAAGAGCTGGATCACCTTTTCAAGTGGCCTTACGCACTTTCGAGATGAGTCCTAAGGCAGGGAGTCCAGTAAAGAACTTGTTGGGGACTGCATGAATGGTCCCCTCTACCCTGGGGGTTCCCTCAAATTCTAGCTTGCAGTATAACTGTCCAGAAACCTAAAAAGCCATGTCTGTCCCCTCACCCCATGCCTCAAATAAACCTAGCTTACCGAAAACCAATAGCAGGGCCCTTCCCTGTCCAAGGTTGTCCGTGGCAGCCCTAGCATGGCTAAGGTACTTCCCCCAAGCACCCTGGGGTTCCCCTCCAACCTTCTTTCTGCAGGATATTCTCCCTCCAATTCCTTCCCACTCCCAGTTCACAATTCAAACCAACAAGCTCTGTCACTGGGTCCTGGCTTCCTCTGGGAGAGGGTGGCACACAGCCTTGGCCATGAACTGGAAATCCAAATGTTCCCCTCAGCAGCAAAAGCACTGTATGACCTTGGGCATGTCAGTCGCTCCATCTCTTCAGGTCTCTTGCTGGAGGGGAATGCAGTCAGCCACGACCTCCTCTTATCAAGCCGCCTCACTGAATCATAGCCACATCAGGGCACGCTGCAGTCATCAGCATTGGTCCTGCTGCCCAGACAACAGCCTGTCCAAGCTTTCGGCAAGGCCATAGAACCAAATCCCTCTACCAGGTAATCCCTGTTAGGATAAGCGCCAAGTGTGGGGTGTGAATGCCCACCCAACATTGCTTCAGTTCGAGTTTACTAGTCCTCAAGAAAGACAAATCCTGCAGAGGGCAATTGGGGGTTTTGCACTCCCCTGCAGAATGACCACATGAGCAGAATCCAGTGCTCCGTGGAAGATTTGGGAATGACAATGGTGGGGCTAAAAGGGATCTTTCAGTCCCAGCGCCATAATTCTTAAGATGCATGGAAGCACCAGAGGGATAAGTAAAGAGATCCCAAGAGAGAGTGCTGCAGCAACTCCCAAAGCCAGGCCCAGAGAGGGAAAGCTCCACACCAATCTATGACCTTTGCCTTAAAAACAGCAACTCTGGGCTGACCCACTTTTCGCAATAAGGCGGGTTAATGATCAAGTGCTGGCACAAACACCTCCTCCTTGCCAGAGAGTTTAGCATTGCCCCCCCACCCACCCACCCAGAGACAGGCAGAGCCCCCAAGTCTATGGACCAGGCCCACGCCTTAACCGGCAGCGACGAGTCTGGGAGTGCAACCGTCCGTGCACAGAACACACACACTCCAGGCCGCTCTCTCCGCACACCGAAACCTTGGACCGTCCCAAACTGCACTTGCAAGAGGGGCTGCAGCCCCGTGCATGCTTAGCAAGGGGATGCTGGCGACCCCGCAACACGAGGCCGAGCGGGAAGCAGCAAGTGTCAGTGGCCTCGGACCCGGGGGGGCTTCCGAGCCCGGCGGAGCGCGGAGGGGGTGGGGCCGCCGTCCACGACGGCCTGGCCTGGCCTGGCACCCCGAGGCCGTGTGTGCACGCGCAGGTCCCCGCGGCCCGGCGCACGCGTGCACGGCAAGGCCGCCCGCTGCCACCGCCGGGCCCGGGCCCGCACGTGCCAAGCCGGCCGGGGGCGACAATGAAGGTGACCTTCAGGGCAGGGGCGGCCCGGTGGGTGGGTGGAGGGCTCCGCCCGGACGGCCCGGAGAGGAGAGGAGAGCAGAGGAGCGGCCGTCCCCGAGCAGCCGGCCAGACCCGCCCGCCCGCCGCTCGGCCCGGCCAGAGCCCTCCTGCGCTCCCGGCCCCGCGCTCACCGGCCGCGCCGGGCCGCCCTTTGCCACCGGCCTGCGAGCTGGGCTCCCGCGCGCTGTCGGCCGGGGCGGCCGCCGGCAACTCGTCCGTCTTGATGACCATGGCGGCGGGAGCGGACGTCTGGCTCCGGCTGTCCGCGCCGCCCGCCGCGCCACTAGCCCGCCGCCGAGTGCCCTGCGCGCCGCGGCCGCTGCGGGAAGGACGGAGTCACCGGCCCACGTGGTGCGCGCCGCGACCTTTGACCCCGCCGCCGCGCCCCGCCCCGGCCCACGGAAGCCGGGAGGGACAAAACGCGCCGCGCTTCGCCCGCCGTCGTCCACTTCCACCGGGTGGCTTTTCCGAACGCCTTAAAGGGACCGCATCCTGACTCAGGGAAAAAAAAAGAGAGAGAGAGCGAGCGAAGTTTCGGGCCCCCTAGGGAGGGCGGGGCTTCCAGGGAACGTCCTTTGCTGTGCGTGTGTGTGTGTGTGTGTGTGTGTGTGTGTGTGTGTGTGTGTGTGTGTGTGTGTGTGTGTGTGTGTGTGTGTGTGTGTGTGTGTGTGTGTGTGCCGTGGGCCGCCCTCCGGCGTGCGCCTTGACCTTGGGTGGAGACTCGCCTAGGACGGGACACAGGCCTAGTTGGCCGTCCCCTCCCCCGTGGCCCTCTGCTTCCTTCCTAGTGCGGATCCGCCCCAGGGCCATGCGGCCTCCTCTCTCCTCCGCGTGGTTAGCTGGACCCGCAGCGCGCTGCTCACCCAGCTTTCCCGCCGAAATGTGGGTGGGGCTGGTGTGTCTGAGAAAAGGGACAGCCCAAGGCGCGGTCCCTCGTGGGGTGTCTAGGTAGGGAGCATGTAGGAGTGAACGATCTGAATGCACGCCCTCCCCCCAAATGTTGTGCTGAATCCTAGGGGCCTCAGCAGCATGCCCCTTAATAGAAGGGACCCCACCTTCATACTGGTTGCTGCCTGGTCTGCGTCTTGCTGTGGGGGAAACTCGAGGTCACACAAGCAGGAAATGAGCTGAGCCAGACTCAAACCTCAATTTGGTTGATTTATAATAGTTCTTTTTTTTTTTTTCCTCTCAGATATTTAGGGCTTGGTTAGGACAGAAGTGAAGTAAGAGAATGTAGTCCCAGTGCTATTTTACTAGGTCTTTCTAGGCAACTGAGGTACTCTAGGTAGAAAGAGTGGGGAAAGATATTTCCATGCACAGATCCAGGAAGACATTTAAGCATTTAAGGCATTTTTCTTTTTTTGCCATGGGGGAGGGACACATCCCAACTATGGTGCTGGGAGACCACAGGAAGCCCTGGATCAAGGCTCAGCAAGCAAAGCTTCAACTTCTTGAGTTATCTATCTTCCTAACTTTTACGAGGATCTAAAGGGGCCTGGGAAGCTGAAGCCGTAGACTGCTTGGGCAAGCCCCAGTCCCCTAAGTTAAATTGCAAAAGAAATGAACTTTGTCCTGTGGTACTGGTGGTGAGAAGCTGAGCCAGTGAGAGGCTTTGAACACTTAAAGTACTCAATGGAAGAAGTGAGAAATGCTGTGACTGCTGTGTGGGGATGAAAGAGTCAATTGCACAAGCCGACTGGAAGTCAAAATATGATTATCAGTACACAAGGAAGGCAAGCATTCAGGTATGCACTAACCTAACCCTGCATTGGCTTAGAAATCTCTATACCTCTGGGGCAGGAGAGATAGCATGGAGGTAAGGCATTTGCCTTGCATGCAGAAGGACAGTGGTTCGAATCCTGGCATCCCATATGATTCCCCCAAGCCTGCCAGGGGCGATTTCTGAGCATAGAGCCAGGAGTGGCCCCTGAGCGCTGCTGGTGAGATCCAAAAACCAAAAAAAAAAAAATTTTTTTTATACCCCAATCTCAACCTCTTCCTTTTTTATAACTGATTTAACCCCACTGAATCTTCAGGACGCCTATCCTCAGATAAATTATCTGGAATATGCATCAAATGGTTGAGAACATCCTTTACAGTGTGTGAAGACCTGAGTTCCTTTCCCCAGCACCTTAGCATTGAAAGGTAGGGTCCTGGTCCCCATGGTCCCAGCACCAGCTGGGGCAATAATCAAAAACCAATCTAGGGCCCGGAGAGATAGCACAGCGGCGTTTGCCTTGCAAGCAACCCATCCAGGACCAAAGGTGGTTGGTTCGAATCCCGGTGTCCCATATGGTCCCCGGTGCCTGCCAGGAGCTATTTCTGAGCAGACAGTCAGGAGTAACCCCTGAGCACCGCCGGGTGTGACCCAAAAACCAAAAAAAAAAAAAAAAAAAAAAAAAAACAATCTACTCACCAGTCAGCCTTATGTAATCATTGGGAGGAGAAGCCTATGGCCCTTGAAGCTCTTTAGGAAACTTGATGATTTCACGCTGCTACAGGAAGATTTGGTAAACTGCAGAATAAAGGCCTTTTAAAGTTGTTTTATAGATATAGTACAGTGGGAAGGGCACTTGCCTTGCATGCAGCTAACCTGGATTTCATCCCTGACATACCTATATGGTCTCCCCAGTGCCACCAGAGTAATTTGTGTAGAACCAAAAGAAAACTCTAAACATAGCCAAGTGTGTACCCCACCCCCAAATAAGAAACTTGTTTTGAGCCTTTTGGGAAGACAGTCATAGAGGACTTCTGTTAAAATGGTGCCCTGAACTAAGTTTTTTGTTTTTGTTTTTTGGGCTTTTGGGTCACACCTGGTGGCGCTCAGGAGTTACTCCTGTCTCTGCACTCAGAAGTTGCTCCAGACATGCTCAGGGAACCACAGGCGATGCCGTGATTCAAACCTGGGTCTGTCTGTCTAATGTTGGCCACGTGCAAGGCAAACACATTACCACTGTGCTAGCGCTCTGGGCCCCTGAACTAAGTTTTAAAGAATAAGAAGGCACGAGAGATAGTACAGCAAGCAGATAAGGCATTTGTCTTACAAGTGCCTGACCCAGGTTTGATCCCTGGAACCCTATATAGTTCCCTCACCATGAACTCCAGGAGTGATTCTTGACTGCAGAGCCTGAAGTTACCCCTGAACATCACAATCCCTGCACCCAAAAAAAGAACAAAAACGGGCTACATGGGCCAGAGAAATAGCATGGAGGTAGGGCGTTTGCCTTGCATGCTGAAGGACATTGGTTTGAATTTCGGCATCCCATATGGTCCTCTGAGCCTGCCAGGAGCAATTTCTGAGTGTAGAGCCAGGAGTAACTCCTGAGCGCTGCCTGGTGTTACCCCCCCCCACCAAAAATAAAGAGGGCTACATTGAGTAGGGCTACATCCTCTGCCCAGTTGTCTATTTTCAAAACATTTTAACTTCATTAGGATTTTGAACAGGTAATATAGTTTGAACTTTTAAAAAGTACAAAGAATTGGGCCGGAGAGATAGCATGGAGGTAAGGCATTTGCCTTTCATGCAGGAGGTCATCGGTTCGAATCCCGGCGCCCCATATGGTCCCCTGTGCCTGCCAGGAGCAATTTCTGAGCCTGGAGCCAGGAATAACCCCTGAGCACTGCCAGGTGTGACCCAAAAACCAAAAAAAAAAAAAAAGTACAAAGAATTGGGGCCGGAGAGATAGCACAGCGGTGTTTGCCTTTCAAGCAGCTGACTCAGGACCTAAGGTGGTTGGTTCGAATCCCAGCGTCCCATATGGTGTCCCGCCCACCTTCCGTGCCTGCCAGGAGCCATTTCTGAGCACATAGCCAGGAGGAGTAACCCCTGAGCACTGCCAGGTGTGGCCTAAAAAAACAAACAAATAAAAAGTACAAAAAATTGTGTAGTGAAATCTCTTTTTTCTTTAATTTTTAATTATGATAACAATGATGCAAAGAAAGAGGATAAGGTAAAATTACAGGAGAAGGACAATCACCCATATACAGAGCTCTCAAAAGAAATCCCCTTGCTGGGCCCGGAGAGATAGCACAGCGGTGTTTGCCTTGCAAGCAGCTAATACAGGACCAAAGGTGGTTGATTCGAATCCCGGTGTCCCATATGGTCCCCCGTGCCTGCCAGGAGCTATTTCTAAGCAGACAGCCAGGAGTAACCCCTGAGCACCACCGGGTGTGACCCAAAAAAACTAAAAAAAAAAAAAAAAAAGAAAAAGAAAAAAAAGAAATCCCCTTGCTGACACCTAAATTTTGAACTTACAGTCAAAGAACATTAAGAAAGATAAAACAGAACCCATGTACAATTACTTTGTCCACAAGTCTCCAGATTGTAATACATTATAACATTTCTTAGCAGTACACAAAGCAACCTAAAGCCATGAAATTTATGTGACTCCTTAAACTTTGAAAGCATAGTATCTTTTTACATTTTCATGCACATGCATATTAGTTTGAGTAAACATCAAAATTTTAAGTGTTTTTTTTTAAGGTTTAGAGTCAAAGGAGCACAGTAAATGGTGTTAGAGTGGCAAATATTGTTTGCATAGGCCCACCAAAATATGGGGGACATGGAAAGGAATAGCCTTGGCCTAAATACAAGGAGACCCTACCCCTGAAGTTTCCTGGCATAAGACCAACTCTAGGTTCCAGGCAAATTAGTTTGTTCAATCCAAGTGGTCTGTAGTGTCAATACAGTTTTATTTTTCACGCAGTCTCTATTGTTTGGCATCAGGTTTCTGTATTAAAGATCCTGGAATCTGCATATCCTACATTAAAGTCAGGCTGATGTGGAGCATCCTCTAGTTTCACCTCACAATTAAAGGGCAATGCAGAAAGCCCTGTCCAGTAAGCTGGTCGTTGTTGATGTTAAGACTTCTCAGTGTTGGGGCCGGCGAGGTGGCGCTAGAGGTAAGGTGTCTGCCTTACAAGCTCTAGCCAAGGATCAGGATCACGGTTTGATCCCCTGGTGTCCCATATGGTCCCCCCAAGCCAGGGGCAATTTCTGAGTGCTTAGCCAGGAATAACCCCTGAGCACCAAACAGGTGTGGCTCAAAAAAAACAAAAAAAAAAGACTTCTCAGTGTTAAGTCTCTTTTGAGTAGGTCGATGTCAGAGCAGCGGTAGGGTCTTCCCTGATAGAGGATTGCTTCCAGGTGATGTTATAGACAACCTTGGATGTTTCATAGATGGCTTCCCTAGATCAGGGGTGAATGGAGAATGCTCATTCTTCTGAGGCCTGTGCCAGATCATTATGTCAATGTTCAGGGTGTAAGGTCCCATTGCACTACAAGATTTGTGTGCTCCCATCTCTATTAGATAAGAACTTATTTGTATGTATAGTATTTTCCCGTTTTAATGTGCCTATGCAAACAAGAAATAAAGCCACGCGGCATTATCGGTGCATATGGGGCCATAAGAACACGTCCAACAATACCCGTGACTTGGTTCAAATATAACCATTAAACTGAGGGACTCTTAACAAATTCCCTATTGAAAAGTTCACCAAGAGAAGATAAAAAATGGGGAAAATCGTCACTGTATAAGAAAGTATTCAGCAAGAGCTATAGCTGTCAAAGAAAACACACATAAAATGTTGAAAAGACATATGTGTCCATATTATGCCTTTTGAAATAATTGGGGGGGGGTTAACTCCAGTGCACCACTTTGGACTGTGACTAGGACTTTGCAGTACTAAAGTTAAAAAGGGTAAATGTGGAGTAATGATGGTAGGGGGTGAGAGAGTTAAAGAGAAATATGAGCTTTTGTAGGGGTGTACGAAAGGGCAGAGTACAAAATGGACATTCTGCATACACAAAAACATAATTCAAGGATTATTATTATTATTATTATTATTATTATTATTTTATACTATTAAAGTATATTGTGCGCCCCCGCGCGGTTTTGAACATATAGACTGGTAAGAAATTTACCAGTGACTGCTTTAGTGCAACCAAGCAACTCTCAGAACCCATGGCGGAGGCCTGCTGAACCCCATGCTGGCATTGACTCCCGGCTCCCAGGAAGGAAAGAGGTGCTTCAAGAGCTGGAAGGCCGGAAGTTCAAAGCCCCCACCCAGACCCTCCCTAAGGAGCCCGGTAGGGAATGGGGGAAAGCCTAGGGTAACCTTCAAGCCCCTCCAAGGGACCCACCTCACTGGTTTGCCCAGGCATGTGGCCCAAGGAAAGCCCTGGAGATCTGGAGCAAGGCAGTAGAGGGGTGCTGGGGTCACCAAACCCGCACCCTTCCCAGGCCTGGTTAAGAAGGCCTTTGGCATGGCGGAGGCCTGCTGAACTCCCAGGAAGGAAAGAGCATAGTGAAATCTCTTATCTATTTTCATTTTCTTGTTTCCTCCCCAGATTACCAAATTTACCAGTTCCGTTATCTCAAAAACATTCTTTGAAATGTTAAAAGCATGTGAATAGGGCCGGAGAGATAGCACAGCAATAGGGCATTTGCCCTTGCAAGCCGCCGACACAGGACCAACAGTGGTTCGAATGAATCCCGTCATCCCATATGGTTCCCAGTGCCTGCTAGGAGCGATTTTTGAGCACAGAGTCAGAAGTAACTCCTGAGTGCCGCCAGGTGTGGCCCAAAACTCCCACCCCCCCAAAAAAAAGGGCATATGAATAGACATATATATATATATATATATATATATATATATATATATATTCCCTTTAGTGACACAAATGGGAACATGCTTCTATTCTTCACTTTTTTTTTTTTTTTTTTTTTTTTTGGTTTTTGGGTGTGACCCAGTGCCACTCAGGGGCTACTCCTGGCTCTACATTCAGAAATCGCTCCTGGCAGCCTCCCAGAACCATATGGGATACTGGGACTCGAACCACTGTCCTTCTGCATGCAAGGCAAATGCCTTACCTCCATGCTATTTCTCTGGCCCATGTTGTGTATGTAAATATTTTAGGGGATTATTATGTTACTGACCCTAACCTGATTGGTGATTGTGCCCTACCCTAGGGTGTGACCTGGCATTCTGCCCCCACCCTAGGGTAGTACCTGATACTGCTTCCACCATTGGTTGTTATCTGATCCCACCATTGGGTGGTATCTGATTCTGGGGGATAAAAACAAGGGTCTGTGAAAGGCGGGGGGTGGGGGGGGCGGCTTTTTGCTGGAACTGAGGCTGAGTCTTTGGAATAAAGCTAATATTTCCACAAGCCTGTCTGCAAGCTGCTTACCTGCCATTTCACCTCAGAACCGTTGGCTAGACAGGGTTGCAGACGCGTACTCCGAGCTGAAGGGGAAAGACCTCATCCTCCATCCCTCCATCAACCTCTTCAGGGGCTGACTTGCAACAGCCCCCACTCTTATTTTTTTTAACTTAACAATATATTCTGGTCATTATTCTAAATCTGTACATTATTGTTCTATTTTATAGCTGGATAATTTTTATTTTTTATTTATTTATTTATTTATTTTTGGTTTTTGGGCCACACCCGGCAGTGCTCAGGGGTTACTCCTGGCTGTCTGCTCAGAAATAGCTCCTGGCAGGCACAGAGGACCATATGGGACACCGGGATTCGAACCAACCACCTTTGGTCCTGGATTGGCTGCTTGCAAGGCAAACGCTGCTGTGCTATCTCTCCGGGCCCAATATTTTATTGTGTGATTATATAAAAGTTTTTTTTTTTTTTTTTTAGGGCACACTCAGAAGTGATCATAGATTACTCCTAGAAGTAGTTGTGGTGAGGTGCTGGGGATTGAAGCCAGGTTGTCCATGTGTAAGGCAACTGCTCTACTACTACCTGCTCTACTATTTCTCCATCCCCTTTCTGTGTAGGTAATGCAACTCATAAGTAGAAGCACAGCTCAGTTTTGTGGGGGTTTTCTTTGGGGGGGGGTTGGATCATACCTGGCAGTGCTCAGGGGTTACTCATGGCTCTGCACTCAGAAGTCACTCCTGGCAGGCTTGAGGGACCATATGAGATGCTGGGAATCGAACAGGAGTCCTTCTGGGGTTGGCCACATGCAAGGCAAACGCCCTACCGCTGTGCTATCCTTCAGGCCCCACAACTCAGTTTTTTTTTTTTTTTGGTTTTTTTTTTTTTTTGGTTTTTGGGCCACACCCGGTGGTGCTCAGGGGTTACTCCTGGCTGTCTGCTCAGAAATAGCTCCTGGCAGGCACGGGGGACCCATATGGGACACCATATGGATTCGAACCAACCACCTTAAGTTCCTGGATCGGCTGCTTGCAAGGCAAACGCCGCTGTGCTATCTCTCCGGGCCCTCCCACAGCTCAGTTTTAATACTGGAGACAGCTAGCCTGGAGAACAGATATACACAATGATCATTGATCACTGATCATTTTCCTAGAAGTCTGGTTATCTGACCCTGGTCACATATTAAGCAGACTAATTCATTTGTACAAGCTGCCTCCACCAATCTTCATCATACTCCTAATGGCCTATATTCCTATTACTATCTCCAACTATTTCTCTTTTTTTTAAGAGGGGTCACACCAGGCAGCGCTCAGTGGTTCCTCCTGGCTCTACACTCAGAAATCGCTCCTGGCAGGCTCGGGGGATCATATGGGATGCTGGAATTCGAACCACCGACCTTCTGCATGAAAGGCAAACGCCTTACCTCCATGCTATCTCTCCGGCCCCATCCCCAACTATTTCTAAGACAGCCGATAGGTAGTGTTATGGTAAAATTGACCATGTAGAGGGGCAGAGCGATAGAACAGAAGATAAGGGACTCCCCTTTCACACTATTGAGCTCAGTTCAATTTCCTGCATCCCATATGACACCCCCTAGTAACGCCAGTAGTGGTTCCTGAATGCAAAACCAGGAGTAACCCCTGAGCACCACCGCATATGTCCCCCTAAAGAGAAGTGGATATGCCCTATTTAGCAATAATGTGAGTTGTCTTATTCTGGGATAAGAAGTCCAGCAGTAAGATTAGAGAACTTTTTTTCAGGGTGAGAGGGAACCCCACCAGTCAGATTAGGAGTTACTCCTGACTTTACATGCAGAAATTATTTCTGGTGGACTCGGGGGACCATATGGGATGCCAGAGATTGAACACTCAGTGAGCTGCATGTAAGATAAATGTCCTCTCTGTTTAGCATAGGGGCTAGTGACCAGCATGTCCACAAACCTAGTGACTAGCTATCCCACAGCCTTACAACCTGCCATTTTGTTTCCATGGATCCCTTTCCTTTAGCAGGTTTCTTTTTTTTTTTTTCTTTTTTTTTTGGGGGGGGGGCACACCCGTCGGTGCTCAGGGGTTACTCCTGGCTGTCTGCTCAGAAATAGCTCCTGGCAGGCACGGGGGACCATCTGGGACACCGGGATTCAAACCAACCACCTTTGGTCCTGGATCGGCTGCTTGCAAGGCAAACACCGCTGTGCTATCTCTCCAGGTCCGAAATAATAAAATTAAAAATAGATTGTCTAGCCCTGAAGTTGCCCGAAGGCATGAAAACACAGTACTTTGACGCATAAATTGCAAGTTCTTTGGAGAGGAGAAACTAAGTATGCAGAAAACCAACGCATCATCCTCAGAAAAGGAGAGGCTACAGAAGCATCTGTGCAATTTTTTTTTGGGTCACATCAGGCAGCAGGGGTTACTCCTGGCTCTATGCTCAGAAATTGCTCCTGGCAGGCTGGGGGGACCATATGAGATGCCGGGATTCAAACCACCATCCTTCTGCATGCAAGGCAAATGCCTTACCTACATGCTATCTCTCTGGCCCCCAGATTAAATGAGTTTTTTCAGGGGAGATTTTCATCTGGCAAAGCAGGGTGACTCTTGACTCTGCATTCAGGAGTCATTCCTGGTGCTTATGGAGATCCAACTCAGGTGGGCTGTGTTCCAAGCAAGTGCCCTACACACAATACTATTGCTCCAATCCCTCACATTAATTTTTTGTTTTGCTTTACTTTTGGGCCACACCGACAGGACTCAGAGGTTAATCCTGGCTCTGTGGTTAGGAATCACTCCTGTTGGGCCCAGAGTGATAGCATAGCAGTAGGGTGTTTGCCTTGCACTCAACCGACCTGGGAAGGACCTGGGTTCAACTCCTGGCATCCCATATGAACCCCCGAGCCTGCCAGGAGTGACTTCTGAGTGCAGAGTCAGGAGTAACTCCTGAGCACTGATGGGTGTGGCCCCCAAACTAAACAAACAAAAAAGAAATCACTCCTATTGGGTGATTCCTAGGCATCACATACACATGGGATGCTGGGGATTTAACCTGGATAGCCCTGGCCCCAACAATAGCTCCATTTGTTTGTTTGTTTTGGGGTCACACCCGGCAGTGCTTGCAGCCTGGTTACTCCTGGCTCCACGCTCAGAAGTCGCTCCTGGCAGGCACGGGGGACCATATGGGATACTGGGATTTGAACCAATGACCTTCTGCATAAAAGGCAAACGCCTCACCTCCATGCTATCTCTCCGGCCCCAATAGCTCCATTCTTGACTTCTTTATTATGTATCTTTGAACAAGTCACTTGTTCCTGCTCACTTCCTTTGAAGAAATGCTATGAGGATGTGGAATCCATCCCAATCCCTGAAATCAAGTTTAGATATTATTAGGCCTTCTTATCCCTGGCAGCTGGACATGAGCTCTCTCTCAGAGCTCTGCAAATATTTGATTCCATGTAAATATTTTTTCTTTTTTGGGGGGGTCACACCTGGCAGGCACGGAGGACCATATGGGATGCTGGGATTCAAACCACCATCTGTCTTGGATCAGCTGCAAGCAAGGCAAACGCCTCACCACTGTGCTATTTCTACAGCCCAGATTCCATTTTTTTTGTTTGTTTTTGGATCACACCCAGTAGCACTCAGGGGTTACTCCTGGTAGGCTCAGAGGACCATATGGAACCCTGGGATTTGAACCACCGTCCTTCTGCATGCAAGGCAAATGCCTTACCTCCATGCTATCCCTCTGGCCCCAGATTCCATGTATTTCTTTTTTTTTTTTTTTTTGTTTTTGGGTCACACCCGGCAGTGCTCAGGGGTTATTTCTGGCTCCAGGCTCAGAAATTGCTCCTGGCAGGCATGGGGGACCATATGGGACGCCGGGATTCGAACCGATGACCTCCTGCATGAAAGGCAAACGCCTTACCTCCATGCTATCTCTCCGGCCCCAAATTCCATTTATTTCTATTGATGGGGGCCCACTACTTTCTTTCCACTTACTGCTTCCTCTTAGACATCCTCAAGACTCTTGGTGTCAACAAAGTATTAAACTCCACCTCAAAATGGCCTTAAAAGTGTCATAGAGGGGTGGAGAGTAACACAAAGGAAGGGTATTTGCCTTGCACACAGCCAACTTGGGTTTAATTTCTGGCATCACATATGGTCCCTAAGTACCACCAAGAGTAATCCTTACACAGAGAGCCAGAAGTAATCCCTGAGCATAGCCAGAGGAGGCCAGCCCAAAAAATAGAGGGGCCAGAAAGATAGTATAGCAGGTAGGGCATTGCTTTGCATGTGGCTAACTCAGTTTTAATCTGTGGCATCACATATAGTCCCCTGATCACTGTCAGAAGTGATTCCTGAGTGCAGAATCAGAAGTAACCTTTGAGGATTGTCAGATATGGCCCTAAACAAAAGCAAGCCAATCTCACTCTCCTCCAAAATATAAAATAACTGAAGACATAATCAGGGGTCAAGGCACTTGCCTTGCATTTGACTGATCCTGTTTTGATCCCTGGCATTATATATCAGGAGTAGCCTGAGTACTGCTAGGTGTGGCCCAACACCTTCTTCCACTTCCTTAAGCCTCTTGTACAACCTCCCCCACCCAATCTGAGTTGAACTGAGCCTTGAACACCATCAGGTGACCCAAAAGAAAAAAAATGTGTTGCAAGAGCCTGGGGATAGATGGCTCATTGAAAAGTTCAGTCTTTTCATGTTCATCAAGCTCATTTACTCCTTATCCCACCATGCTACACATTGACACCTATATTGGTGTGTTTCTACAGGGATGACAGTATTAAACAAAAATGGAGCTGTCGCACGGATTCAGGAATTCCAAGCACTGTTTCTGATACTGAGGCTTTTGTGGGCTGTGCTGTGTTTTTAGTTGCCAGGTCTCTGGAAGTACAAGAAGGCATGGTGGGATAAGGAGACTGTCCCCTTACTGACTCCAAAAATATCAGCATACCTAGAGTTTTGGTCAGATTGGTGTGTCTGCAAAGAGCAGTAGAGGAATGGTGAAGCAGGGCCATTGGTGAAGCAGCTTTTGTGGGTGATGGGTGCAGCAGGCATAGTTTTGGCATGGCTGGGACTTGACGTGTCTTTTCATCCTGAGATTACCAGCCTTCAGCTGTATGTCCTGGGTATCCATACTTTCTTTTCTTTTCTTTTTTTTTGTTTTTGGGTCACACCCGGCACCGCTCAGGGCTTTCTCCTAGCTCTATGCTCAGAAATCGCTCCTGGCAGGCTCGTGGGACCATATGAGATGCCGGGATTCGAACCACTGTCCTTCTGCATGCAAGGCAAACACCTTGCCTCCATGCTATCTCTCCGGCCCCATACTTTCTTTTCTTTTCTTTTTTTGTTTGTTTTTGGGTCACACCCAGCGGTGTTCAGGGACTACTCATGCTCTGTGCTTAGAAATCACTCCTGGAAGGCTCGGGGATCCATATGGGATGCTAGGAATTAAACCTGAGTCCGTCCCCGGTTGGCTGCGTGCAAGGCAAACTCTTTACCGCTGTGCTATTGCTCCATCCCATGGATATCCATACTTTCTCATGGGTTGGTTTACATCTCTTTTTTGGGGAGGTGGTGTCACACACGGTGATGCTCAGGGGTTACTCTTGGCTCTGCGCTCAGAAATCGCTCCTGGCAGGCTCAGGGGACCATATGGGATCCCAGAATTCAAACCACTTCCATCCTGAGTCAGCTGCATGCAAGACAAATGCCCTACCACTGTGCTATTTCTCCAATCCCAAGGTTTACGTCTCTTTTGAGAACAAAATGAATCTGGCCAAATGCTGACCTAGTGACTGAATTTGTCTTCTTCCCATTTTTTGATGGGAATAGATATTTTTTGTAAAGCTCTGCCAATACTTACATATCTTAATATTAACTCACTATAAGATGTGTACTAGGTGAATAATTTCTCCCAATCTATGGGAAATCTTTATATTCCAGTCACAGAATATAAAGGTACAGAAACTTTTTAATTTACTGTAGTCCCATTTATTTTTGCTTCCACTTGCTCAGTCAGTGGTGTTTCACCCTTGAAGACACTTAGCTTCAATGTCATGGAGAGTTCTTTTTTTATTTTTGTTTTGTTTTGTTTTGTTTTTGGGCCACACCCGGCAGAGCTCAGGGGTTACTCCTGGCTGTCTGCTCAGAAATAGCTCCTGGCAGGCACGGGGGACCATATGGGACACCGGGATTCGAACCAACCACCTTTGGTCCTGGATCGGCTGCTTGCAAGGCAAACGCCGCTGTGCTATCTCTCCGGGCCCATTCTTTTTTTATTTTTATTGTATTTTTGTTTGTTTGTTTGTTTTTGTGTCATGCCCAGGGACACTCAGGGGTTATGCCTGGCTCTGCACTCAGAAATTGCTCTTGGCAGGCTCGGGGGACCATATGGAACGTTGGGAATCAAACCAGATTCCATCTGGGGTTTGCCCCATGTAAGGCAAATGCCCTACCGCTGTGCTATGGCTCCGGCACAATCATAGAGAGTTCTATCTACATTTAGGGAAAGGAACTTTAAAACAAACCCAAAATTTGTATCATATTGAGGCAGAGTTGACATATAAGTGGTAGGGCATATTGGTCCCCAGAGCACCTGAGTGTGACTTTAGTGATCCCTGAGTGCTACCAGGTCTCAGCAATGTTGGGAGTGGCCCCACCACAGCAGCAACAACAAAAAGATGTCACAGTACTAGAGAGGTAGGTCCACATGCTTTGGGTGAAGGAACCCTGGGTTTGATCTCTAGGCTCAGTATGTTTCCATGGGCACCAAGTTGGATGTGGTCCAAAAAACCAAACAAGGGGGCTAGAGTGATAGCACAGTGGTAGGATGTTTGCTTTACACACAACCAATCCAGGACAGATGATGGTTTGAATCCCGGCATCCCCTATGGTTGGTTCCCTGTGCCTGCCAGGAGCAATTTCTGAGTGCAGAGCCAGAAGTAACCACCGCCGCCGGGTGTTACCCAAAAAGCAAACACACACACATACACACACAAAAACAACAAACAAACAAAAAAACCCCAAACCCAAAGATGTGTATCCAATGAGTGCAGAGCCAGGAGTAATCCCTGAACACTACCAGGTGTGGCCCCAACTTATCTTCCCCAAAATTTGTGTCCCAGAATGATCAAATCTAAGGAAAAACAAATACAATGAACAGTTTTTGCTTGCCTTTTTTTTTTTTTTTTTTTTTTGGTTTTTGTTTAGTTTGAGGGGCTGTTTCTCAGGGAACCAGTGGAAGTATGGACTGGCCCGCTTCCTGCACACCACCTCTAGCAGGTTGAGTTATCTTCACAGCCCCAGCTAATGAGAACCTGAAAGAAAACTGATGCTCTGTGGAAACACAAGTGAATATTTTTGTTTTGTTTTATTTTGGGGTCAGACATCAAGGTACAGGGGGTCATTCTTCACTGTGCACTGTGGGTCATGTGGAACTGGGGATTGAAGCTGGAACTTTCACAGGCAAAGTAGTTGTTCCAATCCTTTGAGCTACCTCCTCAGAATTTATAGTCTATAATTTTAACTGCACAAGGGTTTGTTGGCTAATAGTCCTGTTTAGTTTGCTGCTGTAAACTGCTGCTTAGTATCCAATTTGAGGTGTTGAATGAATGATACCTTGTGGATCACAAGGGTGGGGTCAAGCCTAGAACAGATGGACTGAGATGGGAGACTTTTTTTTTTTTTTTTTGGTTTTTGGGCCACACCCAGCGGTGCTCAGGAGTTACTCCTGGCTGTCTGCTCAGAAATTGCTCCTGGCAGGCACGGGGGACCATATGGGACACCGGGATTTGAACCAACCACCTTTGGTCCTGGATCGGCTGCTTGCAAGGCAAACGCCGCTGTGCTATCTCTCTGGGCCCGAGACTCTTTCTTTTCTTGTTTTTGGGTCACACCTGGCTGTGCTCAGGGGTTACAGTTGGCTCTACACTCAGGAATTATTCTTGACAATGCTTTGGGGACCATATGGGATACCAGGGATCGAACCCCTATGAGCTTCGAGTAAGACAGTGCCATAACCACTGTACTATCACTCCGGAACATACTAGAAAAAGGGATGTAGGTAAAAAAAGGATTGCGGGTGGAGAAAATAGTACAGCAGGTAGGGTGCTTGTCTTGCATGCAACAGACCCACGTTTGATTCCTGACATCCCATATTGTTCCTTGAGAATGGCCTGGAGTAATATCTGAACGTAGAACATCTCTAGGTGTAGCCCCAAAACAAAACAAAAAAATCCCAGGATGTCGAGGCCAAAGGGATAGTATAGGGGTTAAAGCATTTGCATTGTATACAGTCAACTTTGGCTTGATCCCAGCACTTTATAACCATTTCCCTGATCACTGCCTAGTGTGGCTTAAACTCACCCCAAACCGAGCAAATTAGAACACAAGCAAACAGAATATCCACTGTAACCTTAGCATGCAGAGCTGCTTTTGCTCCCAAGTCATCAACACGCAGACGTGTACTGAAAAATGAAAGTGTTCAGGCTTGAAATCCTGTGACTGCTGGGAATGCTGAGCATAGGATAACCTCCTCAACAGTGGAAGAGAACAAGGTGTATCTTGGGCATGCGGGGCCTCTTGCAGACGTATGAAATGACAATTGGTGCCAGGGAAGCAGCAAACAAATCACCGCATTCCCTCAAGGCCAATGCAGAGGCAGTTTTACAGAGAGCCCTTTTTTGTTTTCCTTTAGGGCCACAGCAAACAAATAAACTGTGCTCAACGCTTACTCTTGGTTCTGCATTCAGGGTTTACTCCTGGCGGATTCAGGAAACCATATGATATGGTGGGATTGAATCTGGGTTGGCCGGGAGTAAGGCAAATGGTCTACCTCACAGAGCCCTTCTTTTTTTCTTTTGTTTTGTTTTCTCTTCACAGAGCCCTTCTAATCCCCCCTCCCAACCCTAGTCCCTGAGTTTCATCCGTCCATGGACCAGATAGCCTAGAAAGGGAAGAGGCCAGCTCCCACATGCTTCTCCAGCACCTCCGTTCTTCTCCCAAACCCATGGGAGCAAGAGTAGAGAGGGCAAGTGACCACAAACATTGACTAGGGTATTTTTCAGATCTTTTATTAATAATAAGGCATATGACAGTCACCCCTGAAGCCAGGGCTCTATTTCTGTGGGTGAGTGAATACACTCTGGAAAGCATTGGATTAAAAAGCACAGCCAACAGCGAACTTGGAGCCGACTCCTGTCCTGCCCATAGGGCTTCTGCCAGCTGGTTCTGAAGCCCTGTGTGTCCCCCATGTAGGGCTGGCAACTTGACCACCTGCTGTCCCAGGCTCATCCACCAACCCTCCTCCATGAGGTCTCTATTTGCCTCTATGGGTGAGATATGAGTAGGAGGCAGGGCCAGAGAACTTCCTAGGAGAATTGCCCACTGGTTTCTGCTGGCTTCTAGAACAGGAAGGGGCCCCCAATTGCAGCTCTCCCTCTGGTCTGTCCACACTTGGGGCCTGAGTGTCGTGTCAACCTGCACACGCCTATGGGGCTTCCTGCAGCAGACAGGAGGGAGAAAGGGGGAGAGACAATTCTGTCTCTTCTAGTCCTCCCGCCAGAAGATCTGGGGCATGGAGATCTCTCCTTTGGCAGGTAGTTTGAGGCAAGGGGACAGGAGGACAGGAAGCCCAAGGAGCTGCTCCCAAGTCATAAGGCTGAGAAGTCTGGGACTGCTGAGGTCTGACTCCCAGTTTCAATTATGCTGCATCAAGAATTCTGTTCCAAAACTGGGGCTGGAGGTGTAGCAGTCTCTGCTTGCTTTCCAGGAGGGCAGGAAAGGAGACTCCAACCCCCTGTGCCTAAGCCCTTCCCCCAGCTCACTGAATATCGGGGGAGGACAAACCTTATTTCCTTATCAGACACTCAGCTGAGAGTCAGTGAGTCAGCCAACCCCAACACTCAGAACCTTTTATCTGGGGAATCTTCAAGCACCCCACAAACAATTAAGTGTCATTATCTCTGGATTCTGGAAGAGAGGCAGGCTTTGGGAGTGCTGATGAGTTACTAGGGGAGAGACAGGCAGGCCACCCAATGCTCTTGGAATTGGGGGTCTGGCTGTGGCCAGTAGGATATCGTGAGGTTCAGAGGGAGGGGCACGAGAGCTATTGCTATAGAGCCAAAAGGGGACAAGGAGGGCATAGCTATGGCTTTTAGAGGGCAGGAGGGTGGACAGATGACTCCCCCCATCTCTGTGAAAGGGCCATGAAATATCACAAAGCCACACTGTTCCCCCAAAAGTGTGGCTGTGACATAGAAAGATCTGGGGAGCCTCCTCTGCAGGAAAGAATCCTGTGCTCCCCCTCCTGATCTCAGGGTGAAAGGAGAGAGGTTTCCCTCACAGGCTGCATGGGATGGAAGGGGTGCGACAGGATGATGGGGGAGGGCGCGAGTCACACTCAAGGGGAGACAGATGGCAGAGGCACAACCAGAAACTGAGTGGCTGGGCAAGGGGGTGGGCAGAGACCCAAGGCCATCACTGGGGTTCGAGTTGAACAGGAGCGTGCTGTGTATCTAGACCTAGGCCATCAGGGTTCCAGCAACCACGCAACCCACAGCAGGCCTGAGACAGGCAGTCAGCTGGGAAAGGCCAAGCAGGCTGAGGCTGAGCCCAAGGGGTTTTCTGCCCAACTTATGGAGTGAAAGTGGCTCTAATGGAGCGGTCTGAATCTTCCTTATGGGAAGGGGTCCTCCTAGAATCTCTCTCCCCAGACACCTGGGTGACACAGCACTAGGTCCAGCCAGCCTTGGGGGGTTTGTGAGGAGGAGGCCTCTCCCCCCTGGGCAGCCCCACAGGCACTTAGGATGTGATGCAGGACCCTCAGAGCAGGGAGGCCTTGTCTGGGAGCAGTGGCAAGTGTGCTAGGGGGTTGTCTTTCTGGTCTGGGTTGGAATGACAAGCTGCATTGCAACAGCATTTCTGGCTTTTGGTAGTGAAGGGGTCCAGGGAAGGGGAGGCATACAGGGCGTCAGCCCTAGTCCCAGGCAGCTGTTCCAGGCCCTCCACCTCTCCATTCCCCAAATGGGCATAGGTCACCCACTGCTGTCAAGTTTGATTGGAGGGGGCAGTCCTGGAGGAGGTCAGGCTGGGCAAGAAACTGTTCCTGTTCCCCAGCTATATATCAAGCTTTTCCCAGAATCAGGTTCTCCTTCCTGCCCTGCGTGCAGCCAGCTCATTAGGAACCTGGACAGAGTTAGCACCAATAAACAGGGCTGGGAAAGCTACTTTTGGGCCCCCTCCAACAGACTCATGGGACAGCCAGAAGATTCCACCTTACTCCTTTGCACAAGCACTGAGGCAGTCAGTCCCCCTGCGAGAGAATCCTGGTTCTGGCGCTGGTGGGGAGGGGAGTGTATGGGAGCTCCCTTCCAAAGTGCAGCCCCATGGGAAGGTGGGGAGACAACTTAGAGGGCTGAAGCGCATGCTTTGCATGCGGGAGCCATAGGTTTGGTTTCAGCACTTCGAGATCTCCCAACATTTGGAGGGGAAGGACTTCCCCTCCTTCAGTGAGCTGGGAGTCCCCGACCCTAGCCTTTGCGTGACCCAAAACCAGCCAAAGGGCAACAGTAAACCAGAAGTGCCAACTTCCACGAAGCCACTTTTTCCTCCCAGCTCTTGAGAGAGGGTGTCTTCTAAAGTGTGGGGTGCTCACCTGTACGGACCTATCAGTGGGGTGCAGGAGGGAAGGTCAAACCTCATGCCCAAGCCTCTCCACCAAGGCAGGCTCGGTGGCAAGGTGCAAGGGCAAGTGGGTCGGGTAGGTAGCCGTGCGGGGGGGTGGGGGGACTGGAGAAGGCGGAAGGGGGTGCTGAAAGGCTCGGGGGTGCCATTGGGCGTCTCAGCCTCCTCTCCCGCCTTCAGATTGTCAGCGTGCCCGGGGAAGGCCGTGCCAGGCCCCTCAACCCCACCCCAGCGGCAGGCTGGGGAGCAGATAAGGAGGGCAGGCGAGACCTCGCCACGAAAAAAGTGCATTGGCCTGGCCGCGAGGAGGTGCAGCCTCGCGGGAAGGGGCTCTCGAAGCTTCGGGAACGTCGGGAGATACAAAAGCCGGAGGGGTTCCGATCCACGGCGGGGGAGCTAGGGTCGCCTCCGCCGCGCCCTGCACCCCTAACCCGGGTCCGCGCCGGCCTCCCCTGCACGCCCCGTTCCGCGGGCCTGGGGCCTACTCCGAGTCCTCGGGCGCACCGGGGCTCCGGGGCACCTCCGAGGGGCTCCGGCAGGGCCCGGGCTGCGGGCCGGCTGGATCCGGGGGCTCCTGGGGAGGCGGCTGGCGCGCGCTGCGTGCGCCGGGCCGCGGCGGCCTCCGAGCGTAGAGGAAGAGCGCGGGGTCGGGCATGGCGTCGGGGTCGTCGGGGTCGCCGGCCGCGCGGTCCCAGGCAGCCCAGTCCCGGCCCGGGCCCGGGCCCTTGGCGGCGGCCTCGGCCACGGGGGCGGCGGCGGGAGGGCGACGGGCCCGGGGCGCGCGGCGGCGGGGCCGGGGCTCGGTGCCGGCGCCGGGCCGCGGGGCCTGCAGTCTCTGGCGCGCCGCGTGCAGCTGGCAGGACAGGTAGGCGGCCGCCTCGGTGTGCTTCTGCAGCTCGGTGCCCAGCACGGTGGCGCGGTGGCTGCGGCGGCGCAGCTCCTCCAGGAAGCGGCGCTCCTCGGCGCGCAGGCTGCAGCGCAGCGCCGACACCAGCGCCTCCCGCTGCGCCACCTCCCGCCGCAGCTCCGCGTTGGCCGCCGTCCGCGCCTCCAGCTGCGCCTCCAGCTCGCGGCACTTGCTCTCCAGCTCCCGGGTCGCCGCCTCTGGAAAGGGGGACACAGAGCCAACAGCTGACGGCCCCCCACCCCCACCCCTGGCCGGACCCGCTGTCGAGGTGGCGGAGCCCGGCTTCACGCCCTGTGACATTCTCTCTCAATGCCCAGAGGGGCCTTTAGCATCTGTGTGCCTTCCCCCAACTTGTTACTGCTTTTACTGAACGCAAAGTTCTCCTTGAACCAAAACTCTCCCCCCTTTTTTGGGGGGCGGTCTAATGGCAGGGGAGAATCCTCAGCAATTCTCAGGGCTTACTCCTGGCCTTGTGCTCAGGAATCATTCCCGGGGAGGCTCAGATGACCATATGGGTACCAGCGATTGAACCTGGGTAGGCCATGTGCAAGGCAAGCACCCGACCCACTGTGGCCCCTACAGCTCTTTCTCTTGGGCAGTTAGCCTATGTGTTTTATGACAGGCTTCTGGGTTAGGGTGGATAAATAAAGCATCCCTCATGCAGTTTTACAGCAACCACAAATGAGAATGAGGTTGCATGTGTGATAAGTGCTGGAGACTACAGACTTCTATTAGGAAGGTTTCACTAACGACAGAGCAAAGGGAGCTGGGATCTGAAGGATCAGTAGCGCATAGGGGAGACCAGGATGCTTCCACCAGAGGAAGCAATGGTGCAAAAAAGCCTCCTGGCAGGAGGAGCATCAAGACCAAGGGCCTACAAGAACAGAGTGTGGAGGGAAGGAGAAGTGAAGAAGTGCCTTGATCTTGATGTTTACGTTGTCACATTGCTTCTTCTTCATCATCATACCGTGTTTTTTTTTTTTTTTTCTTTTGTTTTTTTGGGCCACACCAGTTTGATGCTCAAGGGTTACTTCTGGCTAAGCGCCCAGAAATTGCCCCTGGTTTGGGGGGACCATATGGGACGCTGGGGGATTAAACCACGGTCCTTCCTTGGCTAGTGCTTGCAAGGCAGACACCTTACCTCTAGCGTCACCTCACCGGTCCCCGTGTTTTGTTTTTTTAAATTTGTTTTATTCATTAAATTTCACATTTGCCTTACATGCAGAAGGACGGTGGTTTGAATTCTGGCATCCCATATGGTTCCCTGAGCCTGCCAGGAGCGATTTCTGAGCATAGAGCCAGGAGTAAAGCCTGAGTGCTGCTGGGTGTGACACAAAAACTGAAAAAATATACATATATATTTTATATAAATTTATATAATAATAGTACATATATAGAATGATATCACTTCTATGTGATCTTTAGACTAACTATAAGAGGTGCAATGTTTTAAATGGGAATTGTCTAGAACACTTTAGGCCTCGAGTATTCTGAGAAGGAAAGAAACTGAGTGGAGGAAGAGAAATACAAATATGAAAGGATGGGGGATGCAAGAGGTCTCAGGTGTATTAATTGTGTTAAGGACAGTACTGGGGTCGGAGAGATAGCACGGAGGTAAGGCGTTTGCCTTGTATGCAGAAGGACAGTGATTCGAATCCTGGCATCCCATATGGTCCCCCGAGCCTGTCAGGAGCAATTTCTGAGCATAGGGCCAGGAATAACCCCTAAGCACTGCTGGGTGTGACCCAAAAATACCAAAAAAAAAAAAAAAAAAAAAAAAAAAAAGGACAGAACTAAATATTCAATACAGAGTCAACAACATTGAAATCATGAGATCCAAACTTTAACAATCAAAACTTAAAGTGGGAAAAAAAAAAAACAACAAACTTAAAATGGGCCTGTTGTGCTGACAGATTGAGGGCAAGAGGTCGTGGCATGGGATGCACTCTGGGAACATTGATGAAGAGAGGTTGATACTGGTGGTGAGATTGGCCCTGAAATCTTGTATGTATAAAACCTAACTATGAAAAGCATTGTAAATTACAAAAATTTAAAAAAAATCACTCCTGGTAGGTTTGGGGAATCATATGGGATGATGAAGACTGAAACTGGGTCAGCCCAGTGCCCAGAATACAAGAGCCACCCACCATGTGGGAGAAATTATTCATCCAATACCCCTCAGATAAGGGGCTAATATCCAAAATATACAGGGCACTGACAGAACTTTACAAGAAAAAAAAATCTAATCCCATCAAAAAATGGGGAGAAGAAATGAACAGACATTTCAATAAAAAAGAAATACAAATGACCAAAAGGCACATGAAAAAATGTTCCTCATCACTGATCATCAGGGAGATGCAAATCAAAAATGATGAGATGCCATCTCACACCACAGAGATTGGCACACATCACAAAGAATGAGAACAATCAGTGCTGGCAGGGATGTGGAGAGAAAGGAACTCTTTTTTTTTTTTTTGGTTTTTGGGCCACACCCAGCGGTGCTCAGGGGTTACTCCTGGCTGTCTGCTCAGAAATAGCTCCTGGCAGGCACGGGGGACCATATGGGACACCGGGATTCGAACCAACCACCTTTGGTCCTGGATCGGCTGCTTGCAAGGCAAACGCCGCTGTGCTATCTCTCCGGGCCCAGAAAGGAACTCTTATCCACTGCTGGTGGGAATGCTGCCTAGTCAACCTCTATGGAAAGCAATATGGAGATTCCTCCAAAAACTGGAAATTGAGCTCCCATTTGACCCAGCTATTCCATTCCTAGGGATATACCCTAGGAACACAAGAATACAATACAAAAACCCCTTCCTTACACCTATATTTATTGTAGCACTATTCACAATAGCCAGGCTCTGGAAACAACCAAGATGCCCTTCAACAGACGAATGGCTAAAGAAACTGTAGTACATATACACAATGGAATATTATGCAGCCATCAGGAGAGATGAAGTCATGAAATTTTCCTATACATGGATGTACATGGAGTCTATTATGCTAAATGAAATAAGTCAGAGGGAGAGAGAGAGAAGCAGAATAGTCTCACTCATCTATGGGTTATTTTTTTTGGGGGGGCCACACCCAGCGATGCTCAGGGGTTACTCCTGGCTGTCTGCTCTGAAATAGCTCCTGGAAAGCACAGGGGATTCGAACCAACCACCTTTGGTCCTGGATTGGGGTTACTCTTGGCTATGCACTCAGAAGTCGCTCCTGGCTTGGGGGACCATATGGGACACCAGGGGATCGAACCGCGGTCCATCCTAGGCTAGCTCAGGCAAGGCAGGCACCTTACCTCTAGCGCCACCATGCCGGCCCCTCATCTATGGGTTTTAAGAAAAATAAAAGTCTGGGGCTGGAGAGATAGCATGGAGGTAAGGCGTTTGCCTTTCATGCAGAAGGTCATCAGGTTCGAATTCCAGCGTCCCATATGGTCCCCCGTGTCTGTCAGGAGCAATTTCTGAGCATGGAGCCAGGAATAACCCCTGAGCACTGCTGGGTGTGACCCAAAAACCACACACACAAAAAAAAGTCATTTTTGCAACAATCCTCAGAGACAATGAGAGGAGGGCTGGAACTTCCAGCTAACTTCATGAAGCTCACCACAAAGAGTGGTGAGTACAGTTACAGAAATAACTACACTGAGAACTACCATAATCATGTGAATGAATGAGGGAACTGGAAAGCCTTTCTAGAGTTCAGGTGGGGTTGGGGTGGGATGGAGGGAGATTTGGGAGATTGGTGATGGGAATGTTGCACTGGTGAAGGGGGGAGTTCTTTACATGACTGAAACCTAATCACAATCATATTTGTAATCAAGATGTTTAAATAAAGAAAAAAAGAAAAAAAACAAACACTGTCATAACAAGCTAAAAAAATAAAAAAAAAATAAAAAAAAAAAAAAGAAACTGGGTCAGTCCCTGTGCAAGGAAAATGCCCTATTTGCTGTACTATCTCTCTGGCCCCATCCCCCTTTCTTTTTAAATTTGGGTAGGGGGAGTTTGGCCAAATCTGGTGGCGCTCACAAGTTACTCCTGATTCTATGCTCAAAAAATTGCTCCTGGGGCCTGGAGAGATAGCATGGAGGTAGTATGTTTGCCTTGCATGCAGAAGGATGGTAGTTCGAATTCCAGCATCCCATTTGGTCCCCCATGCCTGCCAGGAGCGATTTCTGAGCATAGAGCCAGGAGTAACCCTTGAGCGCTGCCAGGTGTGACCCAAAAAAAACCCAAAAACCAAAACCAAAAACAAATAAAAAAAAAATTGCTCCTGGCAGGCTTGAGGGACCATAAGGGATGCCTAGGATCAAACCCAGGTTCGTCTCAGGTCAACCACCTGCAAGGCAAAAGCCTTTCTACTGTGCTATAACTCTGGCACCCCCTTTACTTTTTTGGGGGGGTTGGACCACATCGGTGGTGCTCAATGGCTACTACTGTCTCTGCACTCAGAAATCATGCCTGACAAGCTTGGGGGGGACCACATGGGATGCCGAGGATAGAATCCAGGTCTGTTCCAGGTAGACTGCATGCAAGGCAAATGCCCTACCGCTGTGCTTTCACACTGGCTCCAGCTCCCTTTACTTTTAATGACATGATGACATGTTTTCTGAGTTCCTTTCCGTATGAAATGATGTGCCTTGCACTTGAAAACAACAGGCAGCTCTTAGTTCCAGTTCCTGAAGATTATATAATGTAGCAAATAACATTTCAACAATGCAATCCCATCATTAAAATACTTTTTGTGGTTTTTGGGGCCGGGGGTGGCGCTAAAGGTAAGGTGCCTGCCTTGCCTGCGCTATCCTTGGACGGACCTCGGTTCGATCCCCGGTGTCCCATATGGTCCCCCAAGCCAGGAGCAACTTCTGAGCGCACAGCCAGGAGTAACCCCTGAGTGTTACCGGGTGTGGCCCAAAAACCAAAAAAAAAAAAAAAATACTTTTTGTGGTTTTTGTTTGTTTGTTTGTTTGTTTGTTTTTGGGCCACACCTGGCTCATGGGTTACTCCTGGCTCTGCACTCAGAAATCGCTCCTGGCAGGCTAGGGGAACCATATGGGATGCTGGGAATTGAACTTGGGGCCATACTAGGTCAGCTGCATACAAGGCAAACTCTCTATTACTGTGTTATTTATCCAGCCCTAAATTTTAGATTTTTTTTTTTAAATTTTAGATTTTGGTTAAAATAACAACTTACAGGGGCCGGTGAGGTGGCGCTAGAGGTAAGGTGTCTGCCTTGCAAGTGCTAGCCAAGGAAGGACCGCGGTTCAATTCCCCAGCGTCCCATATGGTCCCCCAAGCCAGGGGCAATTTCTGAGCACTTAGCCAGGAGTAATCTCTGAGCATCAAACGGTGTGGCCCGAAAAACCAAAAAATAAATAAATAAGTAAATAAAAATAACAACTTACATCTGATCCATTTTTTTTTCCTTATGATTTTTGGGTTATAGTGGTGGTGCTCAGGAGTTACTCCTGGCTAGCAGGCTCGGGGAGGGGTAGGGGGGGACCACCTGGAATGCCAGGCATCAAAACCTGGTTGGCTGCTTGCAAGGCAAAAGCACTATCTGCTGTGCTACTACTCTGGCCTTGCTCTTTTTGTTTGTTTGTTTGTTTGTTTTTGGGTCACACCCGACGGTGCTCAGGGGTTACTCCTGGCTGTCTGCTCAGAAATAGCTCCTGGCAGGCACAGGGCACCATATGGGACACTGGGATTCGAACCAACCACCTTTGGTCCTGGATTGGCTGCTTGCAAGGCAAACGACGCTGTGCTATCTCTCCGGGCCTGCTCTTTTTTTTTCCTTTTTTTTTTTTTTTGGTTTTTGGTTTTTGGGCCACACCCGGCGGTGCTCAGGGGCTACTCCTGGCTGTCTGCTCAGAAATAGCTCCTGGCAGGCACAGGGGACCATATGGGACACTGGGATTCGAACCAACCACTTTTGGTCCTGGATTGGCTGCTTGCAAGGCAAACACCGCTGTGCTCTCTCTCCGGGCCCTTCCTCTTTTCTTTTAGTGCCATATCCAGTGGTTCTTAGAGGCTACTCAAGACTTGTGTTTCAGACCTCTGTGAGATCTATGTTCAGAGATCATTCCTGGCAGTGCACAGGGGACCATGTATGGGGATGGGGATTGAATCCAGGCTCATCACATGCAAAGCAAGTGCCTTACCCACATACTATCTCTCTGGCCCCTTCAATTTTGGGGGGTGGAGGAACTCTTGGCTCTGTGCTTAGAATCTCTTGGTAGGGTTTAGGGGATCATATATGGTGCTAAGGACAAACCTGGGTTGGCTGCGTGCAAGGAAAGAACCTCTCCAGTCTCATTGATTTTTTTCTTTTTATTACTTTTGGTTTTTGGGCTGCATATGGTATTGTTTGGGGCTTATTCCTGGCTATGTACTCAGGGATCATCCCTGATAGGGCTTGATGGAAAATATAGGGTGTTGGGGCTCAAACTGGGATCAATTGTGTGCAAGATAAGCAAGCACCCGACCAGCTGTACTCTCTCTCCAGCTCCTTAATATAGTATTTATTAAGTATACAGTTAAGAAACATTAAGGATGTTTGCATTGTTGTGTAACAGATTACTAAAACATCTTGCAAAACTTGAAATACTATACTCATTGAACACCATTAACTCATTTCACCACCTCCCTCATTTTATGGATGTAGTAATAATCTGTAAACAATTATTTTGCTACAAGCTCAAGAAGTCACACTTTTTATCAGGAGAAGGAGGAGTTGCTGAGGAGTTGCTCTGGACTATGTTCCTAAATGTCAATCCCATTTTACCTTGTGTTGCATCTTTTTTTTTGGGGGGGTCCAGACCTTTTGATGCTCAGGGGTTACTCCTGGCTATTTGCTCAGAAATTGCTTCTGGCTTGGGGGACCATATGGGATGCTGGGGAATCAAACCGAGGTCCATCCTAGGTGAGCCACGTGCAAGGCAAACACCCTACCACTGCGCCACCACTCCGGTGCTTGTGTTGCATCTTGACATTCCTTCTTATACAGTACAAGGTCACTGAACATGAAAATAATTTTTGTGGATTGGAGTGATAATATAGTGGGTAGGGAGTTTACCTACACATGGCTGACCCGGGTTCAATTCCTAGCACCAAATAAGTTTCCCCAAATCCTACTAGAAATGATCTTTGGTCACAGAGCCAGGAGTATGCCCTGAATATGTGTGCTATCCCCTCCCCCATCATATTTTTTTGAAGAAGGAAGGTCATGGGAAGGAATTATTCTAGGTGAATTTTCTGGCTGCAATTTTCCCCTTGCTTTCATTTCCCCACTTTAAACAGAGGACAAGGACACTATGTATGGCGGAGCAGATTGTTCATTGCAGTTACAGGTTGATGAAACAAATGGAGCTGACATGCTGCACTCTGCTTGCCAAGGTCTTCTAGACTGTCCTTATGTCTAGACTTAGGTTCTACTAAGTAGTGGGTAAGAGCCGACATATTTTGAGCTCCTGGGGAACCTCCCCATCATTCATCCTTCATCCTTCTCTTACCTTGCTGATGAGATTGGGCATCTCTCATCTCCAAGTCATGGGTCAGTTCTGGAGGGGAGAAAGAAAAGGCAATATGTTGTGTGTGAGAGAGAATGAGAAAGAAGAGAGAGAATCAGGACATCAGTGCTTAGTAAAATTATCCATGAAGATTCTGAGGTTGAATTGTCTGGTTATAAGATCTGCGACTGAACCTAATGTTTTCTTTCTGACTTTTGGGTCACATCTGGTGCTTCTAAGGTTTATTTACTCCTGGCTTTGCTTTCAGGAATTACTCCATGAGGATCAAACCCAGGTGAGCTACATACAGTACAAATACTCTACTTGCAAACAATTATGGCTTCAACCTCTGACTTGCTTTTGTTTCTGGGGCTGGATGTGCCCTTTCTCAGAGACACTATATAACTTTACCATGCCAACCGCTCAAAGCCGTTTGGAGGCCCTTTCTTGCACAGGGTGCAGGGATTTTAGAGTTCAGTTAGTGGAAGTAGGAAAGCTGGTGTATCCTGGGTTGCTCGGAAACAATGGAGGGTGGTTCAGGGAAGTTGGCTTTTTACTAGCAGGCATACGATTTCCCCACTTCCATAGCCACCATTGCTGACTGTTTTATCTTTTGAATCTCAGTCCTGCAGTTTTCCCAGACCAGGCCGTCAAATTCACAAGGTCAGAAGGGCGTCAAAGACAGCGCCACCTGGTGTTCCATAGCCTGCATACGACTTGGTTTGTCACGGAAGAGGCGGGGCAGGGCAGACAAGGAGGCCACCCATTGCTAGCGCAGCCAATTACTTCTGGGCCTTGGCATCCTCCAGCCTCTGTCTGTGACTGAGAAACGCCCTCAGGAGTACCAGTAGATAGCTGCGAGAATTGCAGCTTTCACTGAGAGGTCCGAGCCTAGGGGAGGAGGAAGTAGTTCTGTCTGGGACTTTGGTCCTCGGTCCAGCCGTGCCCAGAGGCAAACCTGCGCCCTGGGGAGGGATCTGCGGCTGAGTGCTTCACCTATGTGAGGGCCTGGACGTCATCATTGGCACTGCAAAAACTAAGTCAGAAAAAAAAAAAAAAAAAAAAAGCAAGGGCCGGAAAGACAAGACTGGGGTCAGGTGTTTGCTTTGCACACAGCACACCTTGTATGTTCCCCAGTATCAACTATGTTGCCCCAAGCACTGTCATGAGCAAAGAGCCAAGAGTATCTCCTGGGCACTCCTGTGGCCCCAAACCAAAGTCAAAACAAACAAGCCTAGAACGGTTCACAGAGACTGGGGGCCCCCAGGTTTTCGAGAGAATGGGGTTTGCTGGGGGTGCCTACATGGAGGAGCCAGCTGTTGCTAGGTGAGCAGGATACTGGGCTTTTGCTGTGACCCAAGTCTGAACCTCCTCAGGCCCTGGGGCCTCTGGGAGGACTCTGCTCCCTAAAGCTTTCTTTGACACCTCCTCCAAGGCCCTGTGATGAAGCCCCAAGGGTCTTGGACTAAATTCAAGGATGAGGCACAAGGGATTTCAACACTGTCACCAACTCCCGTGAACTGGTTTCTCCTCAGCCATTAGTCACAGGAGTTTCAGCAGGAGACAGAAGCAAGCTGGTCTCCACTATTCCATCCAGCAAATCTCCCTACTCATCTTCTGGCCACAGCCCACCCTAGCTGTGTGCTCAGAGGACAGATACACTGTGTGATCATGATAGCACTTTCAACCCTCAGCTTTTCCATCTGCAAAATGGGGACAAAATACCACCTCACAAGGACCTGTTACTCTGCCAGGATTGAACGAGAGAAAATAAACAGCCCGGGGCTGAGCTAGTGCTATACGAACAGGGATAGTTCTTGTGATCCTCCAGGTCACCTCACACCCAGAACATCTCCTTTTTCTAGGTCAACACCCCCTTTAGTAGCCCCTGTCTAGAGTTTTTCTACTCACCTTAGCTCCTGCTTCAATCCTCTTCCCAGATTCTGGATCCTTCTTAAACCTCTTTCATACTTAGCTTTGATTCTATTTGGTTTCTTGCTCTGGGAGGCAAGTACTTAGGGGCTACTCCCAGCTCCACTTTCAGCTTTCAGCTTGGGGGTTGCTTCTAATGGTACTCAGAAAACTGTATAGTGAGAGTGGGCAAGAAAGGGGTGAGTCTGACACGCCCTAATAACTCACTCTTAGGCGCAGGCTGAGGGGATTGTATGGGATGCCTGGGATCAAACCCAGTTCATCTGCATGCAAGGCAAATGCCCTACCTGCTGTGCTATCACTCCAGCTCCTAGAAATCTCTTTTGCCTGCTCTTTCTCCTCACTCTGCAGCCACTGTAAGGAAGGGCCCTATTTAGTCAATTCAGCTCCAGAAGTGATTATTCCCGGCCAGCCCAGAGATATTTTTATCTTCTTAATCAATAACCAAGTGACTGCAGGCTTATATCCATCTGAGAAGGATGGGGGCTGAGGGCTCTCAGTTCCTGCCTAATACATTTTTTTTTGCTGGGCTGCCCCGAGTGAAAGGAACTAGGGCAAAGCAAAGAGAAATGAGAGGGAAACTACAGAATCACAGGCTCTGAGGGAGTGGGCACCTCACATTTTGTTCATGTTCTGATTGCAATAGAAAAAGGTGACATCAGGCAGAGGTGGGCAGCCCTGGGCTGTTGTCCAGTCTTGGGGGAAGATTGCAAACAGTCTGGCTTTGGGCTGTGGCAGCTGAATAAATGTGTAGATGGAGCCAGAGGAGGCTGTGGAGGCTGGGAGTCAGCACTTCTGCTTCTGTGCCTCTGAGGAAGGAGTCAGATTAAAACTCTGTGCATTAAAACCCTGTGGGCTTCTATATCCCTTTGGGGAAGCCAGAGCCTCTGTGAACAGCGCTGCAAGGGAGAATTCTAAGCTTCTTGGAGAGAGAATGTGTAGAAAGCTACAAAGACAGACTTGAGTTTGGGGTTCTGGACTCTAATTCTGACATTGCCATAGTCTAAGTTCTTGCTGAGGTTCAGTTACCTGCTTGTCTGCTGAGTTTTTTATTTTTATTTTTTTAGTTTGTTTGTTTTTGTTTTTGGGTCACACTTGGCGATGCTCAGGGGTTACTCCTGGCTCTATGCTCAGAAATCACCCCTGGCAGGCTCAGGGGACCATATGGGAGGCCAGGACTTGAACCATTGTTTGTCCTGGGTTGGCTGTGTGTAAGGCAAATACCTTAACACTTTTCTATCTCTCTGGCCTCCTTATTTTACTTTTATTTTTTCCCTTCTGCTGACCTCCACCTTTTATGCTGTTAGAAATGGAAGCCCAGCTATAATACATGCACAGCATGTATTTTACACTCAGCCACATCCCTGGCCCCAGTTGACCTGCTTGTCCATTCCAGCTGAGACATTCTATGAGTCTTGATTTTAAAGCCTATATTTGTAGCTGACCTGGGGAAGCATTTGAATGACAGTCAAGCCTCAGAAAGAGCCAGGCATTTAGAGTTCAAAAGCAGAAAGTCTGTACCTGGGACTTAGTTACATTCCTTCTACCTTCCTCTTTCTGTTTAATATGAACATTGTTGCCAAATTCTTTCCTCCAATCTTGCCTCCCACTAGTCCTCGCCTTCCCTTCCCTTTCACCGCTCTGAAACTTCTCATCAGCCCCCTGACAAGTCAACCTGCCTCCCTCTCTCACCAATTTATCTGTACAACTAACATCCAGACTGAGAGTGTCTTTTTTGTTTGTTTTTTTTGGGGGGGGACCAGCCCTAACTTTGCATTCAAGAATGACTCCTGGCAGGCTCGGGGACCATATGGGATGTAGGAGACTGAACCTGGGTAGGCTGTGTGCAAGGCAAATGCCCTATTCACTGTGCTATTGCTCCAGCCCCTTTAAATTCCACCCCCCCCCCCACTACTTTTGAGTTGCTTTTAGCAATCACCCTCCTGGTGGTTCTGGGTATTGAACCTGAATCAGCTGCGTGCAAAGCAAGAGTCCTAGCCATTGAACTATGTGTGTGGGCTCTCAGACAGTTTCTAAATGTAGTAAGATGCTGCTCAAAAACTGTCAGCAGCTCTCTCCTACCAAGGACAGGCCGGACTTTCCCAGTTGTCCTGGTATTTGTCAATGTCATCCACAATCTGGCTTTAGTTGTATTTCTCATTATTTTTTTTTTTTTCGCTTTCTTTTAAGGGAATAGCTACACCTGGAAATTCTCAGGGATTCCTGACTCTGTAATTAGAGAGATTAAACCTAACTAAGAGGTTCATAATAGAAGACATTAATATGAACAGGAGCAATGGGAAAATATGCTACAAATATGTTTGTACATTCTGTGCTATTTACTGAAACTAAGATAATATAACATCAAAAACAAACAAACAAACAAACAAACAAAAAACTAAGCCTCCAGGGGCCGGAGAGATAGCACAGCAGCATTTGCTGTGCAAGCAGCCGATCCAGGACCTAAGGTGGTTGGTTTGAATCCTGGCATCCCATATGGTCCCCGTGCCTGCCAGGAGCTATTTCTGAGCAGACAGCCAGGAGTAACCCCTGAGCACCACCGGGTGTGGCCCAAAAAACCAAACAAACAAACAAACAAATAAACAAAAAAACTAAGCCTCCAGCATGCAAAGCCTATACTTAGCCCTTCAAACTATCTTTTCCATTCCCCCATGAGTTTTCTTTAGCACAGCTTCACTTCACTTAAATCAAATTTGTTTGCTGGTTTTTGAGTCACACCCTGCTGTGGTCAGGGCTTACTCCAGGCTCTAAATCTAAATCTAAATCTAAATCACTCCTGGCAGTGATTGGGAACCATACAGGATGCCAGAGATTAAACCCACTCTACTTGCAATAGCATTGCCCTAGCTCCTCAAATCAGATTTCTGAGTATGGCCCGAGGTAATTAAGGTTTACTCTTTTTTTTTTTTTTGGTTTTTGGGTCACACCCGGCGGTGCTCAGGGGTTACTCCTGGCTGTCTGTTCAGAAATAGTTCCTGGGGGCCGGGAAGGTGGCGCTAGAGGTAAGGTGTCTGCCTTACAAGCGCTAGCCAAGGAACGGACCGACCGCGGTTCGATCCCCGGGCGTCCCATATGGTCCCCCCAAGCCAGGGGCGATTTCTGAGCACATAGCCAGGAGTAACCCCTGAGCGTCAAACGGGTGTGGCCCAAAAACCTAAAAAAAAAAAAAAAAAAAAAAAAAAGAAATAGTTCCTGGCAGGCACGGGGATCATATGGGACACCGGGATTCGAACCAACCACCTTTGGTCCTGGATCGGCTGCTTGCAAGGCAAACGCCGCTGTGCTATCTCTCCGGGCCCTTAAGGTTTACTCTTAGCTTGATTCACTTCCAGCAGGGCCTGTGGACCATATGGTACTGATACTCAAACCTGCACCTCCTGCATACAAACCATGCACTGCAATGTTCAAATCTAAATTTTAGAGGAACTTTTAATCTTCTGGACTTTAGCACAGTGTTTCCTTCTTTTGGAATGCAGTTTCTATACTTATTTCTTATTCTAGTTCTACCTATCTGAATACCAAGGAGTATTTAGCTCCCTCCTTTGGGAGCTGGGAGGCTGAGTTCCAATCCTCCGGTTCTCACACTACACATGGTATCTGTCCTATGGGACCTTTTGTTTTTGGTGTTGGATTTTGGGCCATACACGGCCAAGCTCAGGTTTTACTCCTGGTTCTACATTCAGAAATTACTCCTGTCAGGCTCAGGGAATATAGGGGATGCCAGGGATTGAGCCTGGATTGACCACCTGCAAGGCAAATACCCTACCCACTGTTCTAAAGGGCTCTGGTCCCTTTCTTTGTAATTTTTTGTTTGTTTTGTTTTTGGTCACACATGGTAGTGCTCAGGGTTAACTTCTGGCACTCAGAGATTTCTTCTGGCAGGGCTCAGGGGAGCATATGTGATGGAAGGGATCAAATCCAGGTCTGCTGCCTGCAAGGAAAGCACATGTGGGACTTGCTTAATATCTGCATCTCTTTTTGTTTTGTTGTGTTTTGGGGCTATACCCAGCAGTGCTCAGGGATTACTACTGGCTCTGTACTCAGACATTACTCATGGCAGGCTCGAGGACTATATGGGAAGCCAGAAATCAACCCAGGTCAGTCATGGGCAAGGCAAATACTCCAGCCCCAACTGCCTGCATATCTTTTTTTTTTTTTTGGTTTTTTGGGCCACACCCAGCAGTGAAGCTCAATGGTTACTCCTGGGTCTGTGTGCAGAAGTCACTCTTGGCAGGCTCGAGGGACCATATGGGATGTGGGGGATTGAACTTGAGTCCATCCTGAATCACAGTGTACAAGGCAAATACCCTATTGCTGAGCTATCACTCCGGCCCCATATCTGCATATCTTTTTTTTTTTTTGGGGGGGGCCACACCCGGTGACACTCAGGGTTTACTCCTGGCTATGTGCTCAAAAATCGTGCCTGGCTTAGGCACCGGAGGATCGAACCATGGTCCATCTTAGGCTAGTGTGTGCAAGGCAGATGCTTTACCGCTTGTGCCACCACTCCAGCCCCATATCTGCATATCTTTTTTTTTTTTTTTTTTGGTTTTTGGGCCACACCCAGTAACGCTCAGGGGTTACTCCTGGCTATGTGCTCAGAAGTTGCTCCTGGCTTGGGGGACCATATGGGACACCGGGGGATCGAACCGCGGTCCATCCAAGGCTAGCGCAGGCAAGGCAGGCACCTTACCTTTAGCGCCACCGCCCGGCCCCATATCTGCATATCTTAATAGTACTTGTTGGTTGGGAGCACCTCCCCAGAAGGCTGAGGGAAATCTTTCTATTTTATTTTGCGTTATTTCTGGGCTACACCTGGTGGTGCTCAGGGCTCTGTGATCAAGGGACCATATATAGTAGTAAGAATCAATCCCAAGTCAGCTGCATGCAAGTCAAGGACCTTATCCACTGTACTATCTCTCTGGCCCCAGACTTTAGGGGCTTCTTGAGGGCTGGGAAGTTAAAATTTGGACATCTAGTACAAAAGGAATGGAATTCTCTGGAATTAATCCAGATTTCCTCTGTGGTCTAATAAGAACTATTTTCTCTGAAACTTGTACCTCACTGCCTGCCTTCCCTGGACCCCAAGACTTAAATTTCACCTCCTTCCAAAGGAGGTGATGAACATTCACTTGGCAGGATTATGGGGAGGCTGAGAGAGGCTCCTGATGGGTATCCCAACAGAGACAGCACCTCTAAGGCTAGTGTCCCACCCCCGCCCCTCAACCTCACCTGAGCAGCGTTTCTGCAGCCTCAGGATTTCCAGGTGCAGGTCCCTCAGCAGGGCCATCTGCTCCTTTTTCAGGAAGCTGATGTGGCGTTGCACGCTCTGGATCTGATGCTCCAGGGACACTGTATCCATGGCAGCCCTGGCCTGGGCCCCACCTGGGGAGAACGACAAGGTGAACCATACCTTCTGGACCCATCTGCCCTCCCTGTCTTCTTTTTTTTTCTTCAGTTTTTGGGCCACACCCAGTAGAGCTCAGGGCTTAAGCATTCAGGGATTACTGCTAGTGGTGCTCAGGGGGGATCATATATGGTGCTGGGGACTTAACCAGAGTCAGCCACATGCAAGGCAAGCTCCTTATCCACTGTATGATCTCCCCAGCTTCCCAGAATTTCTTATTTATTTATTTATTTATTTTTGGGACCACACCTGGCAGTGCTCAGGGTTATTCTTGGCTTTGTGCTCAGAAATGGCTCCTGACAGGTTCAGAGGACCAAATGGGATTCCCGGAATTGAACCCCGGTCTGTCCTGGGTCAGCCATGTGCAAGAAAAACGCCTACTGATGTGCTATCGCTCCAGCCCCAGAATTTCTTTCTTAAGGGGTAGTTTGTAGTGTCATTGAGGGGATATGGCTTGGTGGGGAATCTCAGGCAGGTCTACCTATGAACCACACTTTATAGTCTCTGCCTACAGGAGGCCCTTTCTTCATCTTCCCAGGTTCACCTTAATTCAACCAACAAACAAGGCCTTTTCTTTTAAAGAGGGTTGTCCTTTGGCTTGTGGGAATCACTGGTTACATTAACTGGCCATCATTCATTGTTTAGGAACTTTATACATATAATCTTACTTCTGCCAACCACTGTGCAGTAAGTATTACCACTCCCTTTCACAAAGAAACTAAGACCAGACAAAAAGGGACTTGCTCCAGTTCATGTGGTCTGTAGATGGTGGCAGATCTAATTCTGGGATTCAAACCACCATCTGTCCTGGATCGGCTGTGTGTAAGGCAAATGTCCTATCGCTGTGCTATCTCTCTGGCCCCAGTTCTGATACTTTTGGCCATTTGTTATTCTTTTGCTGTTTCTTTATTTCTTTATTTTTGTTTTTTGTTTTTGGGCCACACCCGGCGTTGCTCAGGGGTTACTTCTGGCTGTCTGCTCAGAAATAGCTCCTGGCAGGCACGGGGGACCATATGGGACACCGGGATTCGAACCAACCACCCTTGGTCCTGGATCGGATGCTTGCAAGGCAAACACCGCTGTGCTATCTCTCCGGGCCCTTGCTGTTTCTTTATATCCCACATATGAGAAAGATTATTTTTCATTGTGGATATGGTAACACCTATACACATATAGATGAATATAGCTAAACTCCTGAAATTATAAATTTTAATGTAGTTGTAAATCAACGACAAATTATATTTTCATTTTTACAGGTACATAATTAATGGTAGACGTTATACTGATAATCATTAAATTTACATGAAATATATAAATCCTACAAATGTACAATGTAGTAAGAATGAGGGTATGAGGACTAGAGAAAAATCTAAAGAAAAATATTAATAATTGATTTGCCTATTTGCTTATCATGAAGTCATTCAACTTATGTGTATATATGCATGTGCAAGTCTCTTTGGGCCACATTGGTGGTGCTTAGGGCTTACTATTGGCATTGTGCTCAGGGATCACTTCTGGCAAGGCTTGAGGACCATATGGGTTACTGGGAACCTGGTTTGATTGCAGCAAAGCAAACACCTTACCCATTGTACTATCTCTCAGGCCCCTAATCCCTTTGTTTTTGTTTTTGAGCCACATAAAGCAATGCTCAGGGCTTATTGCTGGCTTTATGATCTTTACTAAAGAATCACTCCTGTTATGGCTTGGGAGGACATATTGGATGCTGAAGTTAGCCATATGCAAACAAGTCAAGGGCCTGACCCACTGCCCTATATCTCCAGCCTCTCATTATTTATTTATTTTCTGGGTCACACACAGAGATATTTAGGGTTTACACCTGGATCTGCACTCAGGAATCACTTCTGGAGGTGTTCATGATGGGCTACTGGGAACAGAACTAGGGTCAGTGGCATATATAAGGCTAGTATCTTTTCTTTTCTAGGTTTTTGGGTCACAACCGGTGGCGCTCAGGGGTTACTCCTGGCTCTGTGCTCAGAAATCACTCCTGGCAGATATGGGGGACCATATAGGATGCCAGAATTTGAACCACTGTCCATCCTGTCTCTATTACGTGCAAGGCAAATGCTCTACTGCTGTGCTATCTCTCTGGCCCCTAAGGCCAGTATCTTCCTTGCAGTACTATTTTCCCTCTTGCTCCTCTAGCCCCTCATTTAATCTTTTGTTACTGCCATTTATGGGCTTGTGGACACTTTGATTCACTAAACAAAAGTCTCTGCTCTCATGGCATTCACAGAATAAAGAGGAAAGAATTAGGCAAATAAGTAATGCAGCAAACAAATAATAATGTCATTAAACACACAAATGCAATCTATGCCACTAAAGAAATAGTACAGCACATAGGGTGCTTGCTTTACACATGACTGGCATGAGTTCAATCCCAGGCACCTCTTATGGTCCCCTGAAATCCTCCAGGAGTGATCGCTGAGCACTGCCAGGAGTAAATCCTGAGCATCATCATTTGTCAGGTGTGGCTCAAAAAACAAACAAAAACAAAACCCCCAAATGAGCAAATAAATCAATAGGGTTATTTCAAAGAGCTTAAAGTAAGATGAATTTCAGTCTTTGGGGTTAGGAAAGGTATAGGGGCCGGAGCAGTGGAGCAGGGGTAGGGTGTTTGCCTTGCACGTAGCTGACCTAGGACAGACCACGATTTGATCCCCGGCATCCCATATGGTCCCCCAAACCAGGAACAATTTCTGAGTGCATAGCCAGGAGTAACCCCTGAGACGCACCGGGTGTGCCCCCCACCAAAAAAAAGGAGAAAGGTCTATTTATGGGTTTTTTTGTTTTGTTTTGGTTTGGTTTTTGGGTCACACCCGGCCCAATTTATGGGTTTCTTTTGAGGGGGGCAATACCTGCTGGTGCTTGAAGAACATAGCTGGTGGCTGTGCTGAGGGATTACTCCTGGCTGTGTGTGTGTAAGAACCATAAACTGTGTTGGTGATCAAACTGGAACCAGGCAAGGCAAGCACCTCAACCCCTGGACCCTTTCTCCAATTCTTGAGAAGACATTTTTAAACCAAGACCTTGTGGTAGTAAGTAGATGAATTCCAGTATAAGCCCCAAGATTCCCAGGCCCTGTTATGTACCCCTGTATTAATTCCTTCCTTGGGAGTATCTCCCTTTGAGCATGGATAAGATTGAATATGAAGGAGCTGAATTGCTCCTGTGATTAGCACACATGTCAAAGGTTAAGATGTAATTAAGGCCTCCAATCAGTTGACTTTGACTTAATCAGAAGGCGATTACCCTGGGTGGAGCAGATCAAAGGGCCTCTACTGGAAGAAAAGAGGGGAGAAATTGTCTTCTGACTGTGTGTTGTGATTGAGTGTGTGAGGACTTTCTCAGGACCTGAAAGAGGCATCTAGAGCTGAGGTTGGGGCTGGGCTGGCAAGAGTAATACAAGCAAGTCTCTGTCTATAACTATGAGGAAGTCAATTCTACCAATAATCTAACGGCTCTTGGAAGCAGATCTTTTTCCAGTAGGGCCTTTAGATGAGGATAGAGGTGCCTTGCACAAGACAATCTGGCTAAAATGTGCCAGACATCTGGCCCTTAGGAACTGTTTTCTTTTTTTTTTTTTTTTTTTTTTGTTTTTTTGGGTCACACCTGGCAGTGCTCAGGGGTTATTCCTGGCTCCAGGCTCAGAAATTGCTCCTGGCAGGCACAGGGGACCATATGGGGCGCCGGGATTCGAACCGATGACCTCCTGCATGAAAGGCAAACGCCTTACCTCCATGCTATCTCTCCGGCCCCCAGGAACTGTTTTCTAGACATGTAGTTTATGGTAATCTGTTATGCAGCAACAAAATGTAGGGCTAGAAAGATAGAACAGTGAATAGTATACTTGCCATGCATGTGGCCAACCTGGGCTCAGTATGATCCCATGACTTTGTCAGGAGTGATCCCAGAGTGCAGAGCTAGGACTAACACGTGAGCAACTCCAGGTGTGGCCTCAAAACAAAACTAGAATGATGCTGAGGCAGGAGAAAAACCCACACCAGTCGGCGTGGCCCTGGCCTGTGCCCCACTGAGCATCACCAGGTGTGCCCCCTCCTGAAGCAAACAAGAAGAAAAAATATTATGTTGGTTGCCAGTGGAGAAGGCTAACTGGAGGGCAGAGCAGATGCAGGGAGTTAACTTGGGAGAATATGTCAGTGGTCAAGGTGAGGCATGATGGATACTTGGAGAGGAGATAAAGAGATGTGCTTAGGACAAAACTGGTAGAATTTGAGAATGGTTGGATTAGGTCATGAGGAAGAGGAGGGATGTGCCTAGGATATCAGCCAGTTTTCTGTTTGCATCTTTCCCCAGAACTTTTCACATTCAGCCTCTTTCACATCAGTTCTCTTTTTTTCTTTTTTTGTTGTTTTTGGGTCACAGCCGGTAGTGCTCAGTTCTCTTGGCTCTACACTCAGATTATCCTGGTGTCCAGCCACCAGATGGTGGGTAATGAACCTGGATTGTGCAAAGCAAACTCTACCCACTGTGCTCTTTCAGGTATTTTTTTTTTTTTTTAAATTTTTGGGCCACACCCTGTGACGCTCAGGGGTTACTCCTGGCTATGCGCTCAGAAGTTGCTCCTGGCTTCTTGGGGGACCATATGGGGCACCGGGGGAATCGAACCGCGGTCCGTCCTAGGTTAGCGCAGGCAAGGCAGGCACCTTACCTCCAGCGCCACCGCCCGGCCCCCTCTTTCAGGTATTTTTTTCTATCTAATCACTCTCTAGGTGACCTTATTCAATCCCCGGCTTAAATAGTATTTATATACTGATTCCTAAATGAAATCCCCATCAATTATTTAACTGACTACCTAACATCTTAATTTTTTGTTTTGTTTTGTTTTGGGGCCACATCCAGTGGTACTGAGGGGTTACTCCTAGCTCTGCACTCAGAAATTACTCCTGGCAAGCTTGGGAGACCATATGGAATGTCAGGTATTCAACCTGGGTCAGCTGTGTTCAAGACAAATGCCCTACTCTCTGTGCTATTGTTCTGGCCCTGTTCTCCAAGTTCTAAGATCCAACTGCACTAAATTGCAATCCTGCCTACAATCCCACCTACCTGCTCTTAACCACTATTTACCACCTTGAGTTATAGATAGCGCTGGCATTTGTTTTTTTACTCAGTTGCTAAAGCCAAAATCTTAGGAGTCAACTTTGCTTGTTTCTTTATGTTCTTTAGTCAATTCATGTACAAATGCAGTTGGTTCTACCTTAAAGAAATATTCTAAGGGGCCGGAGCGGTGGTGCTAAAGGTAAGGTAAGTGCCTTGCAAGCACTAGCCTAGAACCGGCTGAGGTATGATCCCCTGGTGTCCCATATGGTCCTCCCAAGCCAGGAGCTATTTCTGAGTGCATAGCCAGGAGTAACCCCTGATCATCAATGGGTGTGGCCCAAAAACAAAAAAACAAAGCCAAAAAATAAAAAATAAAAAACAAACAAAAAAATATCCTAGTGCTCTTTTTGGGACTGTCCAACTATAGTCATGTTTGTAATCACGATGTTTAAATAAAGATATTATTTAAAAAATAATTAGTACAAAAGTCCCATTTAATTTATAATTGTACTCTAAAAATGAGTGCCAATTTTTTTTTGTTTTGTTTTTGTTTTTGGGCCACACCCGGTAACACTCATGGGTTACTTCTGGCTATACGCTCAGAAGTCGCTTCTGGCTTGGGGGACCATATGGGACACCGGGGGATTGAACCGCTATCATCTGAGGCTAGCACAAGCAAGGCAGGCTCCTTACCTCTAGCGCCACCGCCAGGCCCCACAATCTTTTTTTTTTTTTTTTTTTTTTGGTTTTTGGGCCACACCCGGCGGTGCTCAGGGGTTACTTCTGGCTATCTGCTCAGAAATCGCTCCTGGCAGACACAGGGGACCATATGGGATGTGGGGATTCGAACCAACCACCTTAGGTCCTGGGTCGGCTGCTTGCAAGGCAAACGCCACTGTGCTATCTCTCCAGCCCCGAGTGCCAAATTTCTAGTAAAATTGAGAAATTTTCTTTTTTTTTCTTTTTTGGGTTTTGGCTCACACCCAGCAGCACTCAGGGGTTACTCCTGGCTTTAGGCTCAGAAACCGCTCCTCGAAGGCTCGGGGGACCATATGGGATGCCAGGATTTGAACCACCATCCTTCTGCATGCAAGGCAAACGCACCACCTCCATGCTATCTCTCTGACCCCAAAATTGAGAAATTTCTAAGTCATTTAAATAAATATTCTAAATAGTAAAAAAAGAAATATCCTAGGGGGCCGGAGAGATAGCACAGCAGTAGGGCATTTGCCTTGCACGCAGAGGACTCGGGACAAACCAGGGTTCAATTACCAAATCCATATGGTTCCCTGTGCCTGCCAGAAGCGATTTCTGAGTATAGAAAGCCAGGAGTAACCTGAGTGCCGCCGAGTGTGACCAAAAGATACCCAAAAACAAAAATATCCCAGGGGCCAGAAACAGTATAGAGGTTAAGACATATGCCTTGTTTGTGGCTGACCTCAGTTTTATCTTCAGCATCACATGGTTCCCTGAGTATTTCTGGGCACAGCCCTGGAGGACCTGGAGCATAGCTGGGGTGGTCTTAGTGATCCCTAAGCATTTCAGGGCCTGAGCAGCACTGCATCCTTGGGCCCTCTCATTGAACACCAGCCCTGTTAGATAGGAATCACTAGGAGAACCCACAGGCCCAATGAATACACTTAGGAGAGCCCTCCATAAATCCAGAACCCAACAAGTTTTTATTGTCTCCATGACTATTACCCTAACTAGGGCCTCCACCATCTCTCTGCTGTACCATGAAAAACACTCCTAACAGGTTTATGCCTTCCACTCTTGTTCCCATTTTTCTTTTCTTTCCGTGTGTGTGTGTGTGTGTGTGTGTGTGTGTGTGTGTGTGTGTTTTATATGACAACACCCTCAGGGATTACTCCTGGAGATGCTCAGGGGAACATATGTGATGCTGGGGACCAAATCTGAATCAGCTGTGTGCAGGGCAAGTGCCCTACCTACTGTACTGTTGCTCCAACACCTGCTTTTACTTTTTGTCTTTTTTTTTCTTTTCTTTTTGGCCACACCCAGTGCCCAGGAATTACTCCTGGTTCTGTATTCAGGAATAACTCCTGGCAATGCTAGAGGACCACATGGGATGCTGAGGTTTGACATGGGTTGGCCATGTGCAAGGCAAACATCCTACCTGCTGTGCTAGCACTCTGGCTCCCTGTTCCTAGTTTTCTATGCAGCATACTTTCTTTAGCAATCTGGTCATGTTTCTCCGCCCACCTCAAACCCTCACCTCAAACTTTTCCATTAGATTATAACAAAATCTAATGTTCTTACCAGACCCTACACAATTGTTCCTGGCTGTTTGTTCTCATCCACTTCAGCCACTCTGCCTCCTTGTTGTTCCTTTACCAAAGTACACTCTTGGTGACAAATAAAGTCCGGTACTGCTAAGTACACCAAGTACACCATGCCTCCAGGACTTTGGCTGTGCCCTCTGCCCAGAAAACACTTTATTTTTTGGGGGGAGAGGTTTTGGTCACACCCTGCCACGCTCAGGGGTTATTTCAGAAATTGCTCCTGGCTCGGGGACTATATGGGATGCTGGGGATCGAACCCAGGTCCATCCTGGGTCAACTGCATGCAAGGCAAATGCCCTACTACTGTGCTATTGCTCCGGTCCTAATTTTTAAATTTTTAAATTTTTATTTATTTATTTATTTTTAATTTTTTTGGGTCACACCCAGCAGTGCTCAGGAGTCACTCCTGGCTCTACACTCAGAAATCGCCCCTGGCAGGTTCGGGGGACCATATGGGATGCTGGGATTCGAACCACCATCCTGCACGCAAGGCAAATGTCTTTACCTCCATGCTAGCTCTCTGGCCCCCTAATTTTTTATTTTTAAAGACTACACCAGGGTGTGCTCAGGATTATTTTTGTTTTTGTTTTTGGGTCACACCCAGCGGTGCTTAGGAGTTACTCCTGAACCATGCTTGGAAATTGCTCCTGGAAGGCTCAGGGGACCATATGAGATGCTGGGAATCAAGCCTGGGTCTGTCCTGGGTTGGCCATGTGCAAGGCAAACGCCCTACCACTGTGCTATCGCTCTGGCTCCCAGACTATACTTTAACAAGAAACCCTCATTGTCCATTCTTTCCCCTTATTCAGGTTTCTTTCAGAGTCTCAGGACATTTGCCTGATCACATGATTCAGAATGAAAATCTCTCATCCTTACTTTCTTTTTTTTTTTTTTTTGGTTTTTGGGCCACACCCGTTTGATGCTCAGGGGTTAGTCCTGGCTATGTGCTCAGAAATCGCCCCTGGCTTGGGGGGACCATATGGGACGCCGGGGGATCGAACCGAGGTCCGTTCCTTGGTAGCGCTTACAAGGCAGACACCTTATCTCCAGCGCCACCTTCCCGGCCCCATCCTTACTTTCTTAATCTCCATTGGTTTTCTTCCCCAAAGCTTCATGGCATGTATATACTGAATTTTTGTTTATTGTCTCTTTCCGTTGCCAGACTGTTGGCAACACAAGATGAAGGTCTCTCTTTTATTTCCTCCTGTTCTCTCACAATCTTGCACAGTATCTGGCAAGTGGAAGATATACTCAGTAAATACTTGCAGAGTTCACAAATGAGTGAATCATTGAGCTGGGGGCAGAAAGTAAGACTCAGCTAAGATATCTTAGATCTGGACTGGAGTGATAGCACAGTGGTAGGGCATTTACCCTGCATGCTGCCAACCCAGGTTTGATTTCAGGATCCCATATAGTCCCCAGAGACTTCCAGGAATGATCTCTGAGCACAGAGCCAGGAGTAACCCCTAAAAGTGCTGCCAGGTGTGGCCCCAAACCAACCAAACAAAAAGGTATCTTAGATCTGATGCTTTCAATAAGGAGACATTTAATATCAAGGGCAACTGATAAAAACTGGTGCATAACCCAGGAAACATTGGTGGACTATTTTTTGAGGGAGGAGGTACACCTGGGTGGTGCTCAGACCTTAGTATTAGCTCTGTACTAATGGGTCACTCCTGGTGGACTTAGGGGACCCTATGGGGTGCTGGGATCGAACAAGGGTCTACCACATGCAAAGAAAGCATCCTACCCATTACACTATCTCTCTAGCCCCTAACATGTGAACTATTAAAATCTTGTATGAGCTGTATGTATGTGTCTGTTCATGAACTTGAGTCTGGTGGTGTGTGTGTGTGTGTGTGTGTGTGTGTGTGTGTGTGTGTGTGTGTGTGTGAAGGGTGGGAAGGAGGAAGGATCATCTATCCAATCTCCTGTGTATATCTGGAAAAGAAAGATATGTGGTCTGTGCTTAGAGCAGAGGTCTGGGTCTCAAACTCAATATACCTGGGGGCCACAGGAGGCAAAGTCGGGGTGAGGCAGGGCCACATTAGGGATTTCACTTACCGAATATTCGCAATAAAAAAATCACATTAGTAAAAAAAAAAAATCGCAAAAAATCACATTAAACATTTGCATACCCCGAACGAAACTGCTTGGGGTATGCGAATGTTTAATGCGATTTTTTCTTTTTACTAATGCGATTTTTACTGCAATTATTCGGTAAGCAAATAATCGCGAACACTGCGATATTTAAAGGCCGGCTGCGGGCCACAAAATGTTGTACGGAGGGCCACAAACAGCCCTCGGGCCATGAGTTTGAGATCCTTGGTTTAGAGAAAGCATACCTATTCCAGTTGTTTCAATGCAAATGCCAGTGATTTTGAGGAGTCAATGCCCTTTCCACAAAGCCCTGATCAGTGTCAGTCTGAGTCAACCATCTGTTTCTGTGCCTTTCCAGAAAAACCTGAGTATTTGCTTCCAGCTAGGCAAGTGGCTGTTCTCAGGGTAGAAATTTGGGTCACAAACAACCTTGGCAAATATTTTTTCTTAGATATCATCATTTAGTTTGCTTAGTGAAGCATGGGAGATGAGTGGAGAAGAGGGATCCCAGGACCACACAGCTTGGTTTGTGGTTTCCTATGCAATTCAAAAGATCCAACCCTGGAAATTTTCATTATTTTTTCCTTCATAGAAATGCAGCCCTGGGGCTGGAGAGATTACACAGCGGTAGGGTGTTTGCCTTGCATGCAGCTGACCTGGGACAGACCTGGGTTTGATTTCTGGCATCCCATATGGGTCCCCCAAGCCTGCCAGAAGTGATTTCTGAGCACAGAGCCAGGAGTAACCCCTGAATGCTGCTGGGTGTATCTCAAAAACAAAACAAAACAAAACAAAAAAAGCAAAAACAAACAAAAAAAAGGAAATGCAGCCCTGGAATGTTGCTGTCTGCAGACTGAGTTCAGGCTCCATGTTCTTCCTACATCCAGCTCCAGTTTACGGTGCTGGCTAGGAACTGCTCTTACCTCTGTCCTTCAACTACCTCAAGCCTGAATAGTTTGTTTAGGTGTTGGCCTTCTTTTATTGTCATCACAAATAAAGAAGAGTTTGTGATATGGCTTAAGTAGTAGATAAAGCACAGAACCTTTCTAGGGCCGGGCGGTGGCGCTAAAGGTAAGGTGCCTGCCTTGCCTGCGCTAGCCTTGGACGGGACCGTGGTTCGATCCCCCGGTGTCCCATATGGTCCCCCAAGCCAGGAGCAACTTCTGAGCACATAGCCAGGAGTAACCCCTGAGCGTTACCGGGTGTGGCCCAAAAAAAAAAAAAAAAAAAAAAAGCACAGAACCTTTCTTTCCTTTATTTATTTAGGTTTTTTGTTTGTTTCTTTTTGGGCCATGCCAAGTAATGTTCAGGGCTTACTCTGGCTTTGTATCCAGGCATCACTCCTGATAGTGTTAAGAGGACCATATGGATTGCCAGGGATTAACCCCAGGTTTGCCATTTGCAAAGCAAGTACCCAACTGTTGGAATAACTGGTTTTTATTCAATTCAGGATAATTTTTTTTTCTTTTTGGGCCACACCCGGTGACACTCAGGGGTTACTCCTGGCTATGCACTCAGAAATCACTCCTGACTTGGGGGACCATATGGGACACTGGGGGATCTGTCCTAGGTTAGTGCATGCAAGGCATATGCCCTACCGCTTGCGCCACTGCTCTGGCCCTCAGGATAATTCTTTGCTTGAGCTTGTCACTCATGGACTGGAAGTACCTCTGGATTGGACCCTTACCCCTACCTATTCTCCACCCAACGGGGGTCTTTCTCTTCCTAATAAATCTTCCTAATAAATCAGATCTCAGGGAGAAGCTGCTTGCAGTTTCAGTTTCCACAACTTGTCTGAATGCCTGCTGGTATCTTTTGTTAGTGAGGGGAAAACTTGTGGTGGAAGTTTCCTGAACCTGTTTAATTCTCTTCAAACCTTGTGTGGATTATTTCCCATGTCGGTATTTGCTTCCAGACCCACTCTCCTTAATTCCTTGGGATTGGGACATAAGGCTTCTGCTTCACCCTACATATTGTATTATCACTCCAGCCCCTAGCACAGACTTTATATATGCAAGGCCCTGGGTTTGATCCCTGGTACCATATATTCCTCTAATTAACTATCTCAAATACCACAAAAAAAAAAAAGAAAAAAGGAAGTAAGAAAGAAAGAAAGAAGGAAGGAAAGAAAGAAAGAGGAGGAGAGGAGGTCTGGAGCAATAGCATAGCAGTAGGGCATTTCTTTGCCTTGCACATGGCCAACCCAGGTTCGATCCACGGCATCCCATATTTTCTTCCTTTTTTTTTTTTTTTTTTTGGTTTTTGGGCCACACCCAGTAACGCTCAGGGGTTACTCCTGGCTATGCGCTCAGAAGTTGCTCCTGGCTTGGGGGACCATATGGGACACCGGGGGATCGAACCGCGGTCCATCCAAGGCTAGCACAGGCAAGGCAGGCACCTTACCGCTAGCGCCACTGCCCGGCCCCGCATCCCATATTTTCATATGGTCCCCTGAGCCTGCGAGAAGTGATTTCTGAGCACAGAGCCAGGAGTAACCTCTGAGTGACACCAGGTGTGGCCCCAAAACAAAGAGAGAGAGAGAGAGAGAGAGAGAGAGAGAGAGAGAGAGAGAGAGAGAGAGAGAGAGAGAGAGAGAGAGGAATAGAAAGTCTGTGATACAGTTTACAATTTATAGTTAATTCCAAGTACTTTCTTTTTGTTTAAGGACCATATCTAGCACTACTCAGGGAATACTTCTCAGCTCCATGCTTAGGGATTGCTCTCAGTGGTGGTTGGGGGATCAAAATCAAGTTTCCCACATGTAAAACATGTGCTCCAGTCCCAATTCCAAGAATTTATATACCTGTCATTAACTTGGAAGGTACAGTCATCGTTCCCCTTAGGAAAGCTGGTTGGAGGAATCTATGCTCAGATTTTCAATAGCAGAAAAATGGCGGCTCAGGAACCCTTTGACCTGTAAAAGCTAACTGACCTGGGTTCCTGATCTCTCAGGTGACTTGTCTCTGGCCTTTGTCACTTTGGGTTATTTGTTTTGTTTTGTTCTTGGACCACACTCAACTGGGCTCAGAACCTACTTCATTTTTTGTTCTTGTTCTTATTTGTGGGCTAAAACTTGCTGAGCTCAGCAGGCTCTATATTCAGGAATTTCTCCTGGTAATGCTTGGGGAACCATGTAGGATGCCAGGGATTGAGTCCAGGTCAGCTACATGTAAGGCAAATACTCTACCTGCTGTACTGTTTCTGACTCTGAATCATTTGTTTGGAGCTTCAGGATACCCACATTTTATTTTTTCATCAGCATCTACCTGTCTACAAATAACTTGGCAAGTAATAAATTATAGATTTTCCCATCTCCAGTTCCTTGGGCTGAAATAACCATAGAAAGCACAGAATCATCTCTCATGGCTAAATGAGACTTTCAGAGTAATCTGTTAGTGGTTTTCCAGTTTTGCTCCCTATAGACCTAGAATTATGTAGAGGATTCTCAGATGTTGTCAAAAGAGTGGAGGCACAAATGGAAAAAGCAGGCTTCGAGACCACTTTTTTTTTTGTTTGTTTTTGTTTTTTGGGCCACATCCAGTGTTGCTTAGGGGTTACTCCTGGATGTCTGCTCAGAAATAGCTCCTGGCAGGCACAGGGGACCATATGGGACACCGGGATTCGAACCAACCACCTTTGGTCCTGGATCAGCTGCTTGCAAGGCAAACACCACTGTGCTATCTCTCTGGGCCCTCGAGACCACTTTTATACTCTGTGTGTATGTGCCCACATGTTTGTGTACATGGTTTTGTGTGTGTGTGTGTGTGTGTGTGTGCACGTGTGCATGTGTGTGTGTGTATTTTATTGGGGATTAAACTTAGGATCTCATGTTTTCTACTACTTACCCTTTACTCCTTTTTTGGGAAAGGAGGTACCAAAGCAGTGCTCAGAAGATCTGGAGGTTTCACTAGTAATTATTTTTTCTTGGTTTTTGGGTCACACCCGGTAGCACTCAGAGGTTACTCCTGGCTCTGCACTCAGAAATCATTCCTGGCAGGTTCAGGGAACCATATGGGATGCTAGTATTTGAACCACCATCTGTCCTGGGTCAACTGTGTGCAAGAAAATGCCCTACTGCTATGCTATCTCTTCAGTTCCATCACCAGCAATTTCTGGCCAACCATGCTGGTGGATCAGTACATAGGTTTGATATGTGATGCTCTTTAGCCCTGCATTGCCATTGAGGCAGGGGATACTCGGGCCACCACAGAGGTGATCAGGAGCCTTCAGGGCTTTACCAGGTAAGCTCAGAAGACCTTGTGCTGCCCAGAATTGGACCTGGGTCTTCGATCTGTGAAGCATTTGATTAGCCTTATTCCTCTTTTATACAGTAAGTTTGCTTGAACAAACCCACTGGACAAAAGGCTTCTCCTAACCAAAAGCTTATAAACCACGTTTGCAGTTTAAATTCTTGTGTGTGTGTGTGTGTGTGTGTGTGTGTGTTCCCAAGAAGTGCTCAGGGGAACCAGGGACCACTACTGGACCAGATCTTTCAATGCTTGGCTATTGCTGAGATTGATAACTTGGGGTGTCTGCATGCCAGATACGCACAAGCTCTTTCAGTTATCTCTATTACCCAACTTCATTTTTGGGGGGTGGTCACACCCAGCAGTGCTCAGGGGACTATATAGGATGCCAGGATTCGAACCACTGTCCTTATGCATGCAAGGCAAACGCCTTACCTCCATGCTATCTCTCTGGCCCCTCAACTTTATTTTTAATGTTTATTTTCATTTTGACTCAACAAATATTCTGGTATTGTTTTTTTTTTTTTTTTTTGGTTTTTGGGCCACACCCAGTAATGCTCAGGGGTTACTCCTGGCTATGTGCTCAGAAGTTGCTCCTGGCTTGGGGGACCATATGGGATACCGGGGGATTGAACCTCGGTCCGTCCAAGGCTAGCGCAGGCAAGGCAGGCACCTTACCTTTAGCGCCACCGCCCGGCCCCTCTGGTATTGTTTTGATAGTGCACAAAATCTTCACATTTTGTTAAAGTACTTTTGTGCCCCTCCCTCTCCTTCCCTCCATTCCTTCCTTCCCTCAGAATCTCACATATGCAAGACAAAAGCTTACCATTGCCTATCTCTCCCTACACTAATGGGAATGCGCTCTGGGAGGAGGGCAGGCTGTTCTAGCACTGGTTTAAATTGGGACAGTCAGTGGAAATTTTTTCTCTTTGTTTTCATATTGATAGTATTGTGTGCATATATTCTATATATCCATAATATCCATTTTGTATTGAGACCTTGATACTGCCCTACAAAGCTCATTTCTAATATTTTACTGCCTCAGTCCCAACCCTTACTTCCCCCCATCCTCCCACGTAGGTGCAGCTAATGACATGAAACTCACCACATAGAATGATAAGTGCAGTTAGAGAAATAACTACACTGAAAACTATTATAACAATGTGAATGAATGAAGGAAAAAGAAAGCCTGTCTTGAGTACAGGTGTGGGTGGCGTGGGGAGGAGGGAGATCTGGGAAATTGGCGGTAGGAATCCTGCACTGGTAAAGGGGGGTGTTCTTTACATGACTGTAATCATACAACTACAATTATATTTGTAATCACAGTGTTTAAATAAAGATAATTAAAAAAAAAAGCTTACCATTGAGCTACTTCCTTGGCCCCATGCCTTCTTTAAAGAAAAAAATCTTTTTGTGTGTGTATGGAAGAACCACAGAAAGTACAGAATCACTCTCATGACTCAATGAGGCCTTCAGCATAATCTGAGTTAGTGGTTTTCAAATGTTGCTTCCTAGAGTCCCAGAACTCTACAGAGTGATTACAGATGCTGCTAGGGATTTTTAAATCTTACTCCTGGTTCTGTGCTCAGGAAAGCCCATTTGTGGTGCTTGGGAGATCGTGTTCAATACTAGAGTTTAAACCCAAGTCAGCCACATGTAAGGCAAGCATCTTGCCTGCTGTACTATTACTCCAGCCTCATAAGAAAAACATAGCTGGGGCCGGGCGGTGGCGCTAAAGGTAAGGTGCCTGCCTTGCCTGCGCTAGCCTTGGACGGACTGCGGTTCGATCCCCCGTTGTCCCATATGGTCCCCCAAGCCAGGAGCAACTTCTGAGCACATAGCCAGGAGTAACCCCTGAGCGTTACCGGGTGTGGCCCAAAAACCATAAAAAAAAAAAAAACATAGCTAATTTTTGTTGTTGTTGTTGTTTTTTTGGGTCACATCCAGCAGCACTGGGAGGTTACTTCTGGCTCTGCACTCAGAAATTGCTCCTGGTAGGCACGAGGGACCATATGGGATGCCAGGATTTGAAACACCATCTGTCCTGGATCAGTTGCATGCAAAGCAAACCCCCTACCTCTGTGCTATCTCTCCAGTCCCATGTGTTTACTAATTTTAAAAATTGTTATAACCAGGGCTATATTAGATATGAAAGGCATGGTAAAATGAATAAATTAATATTTCTTTACTTTTTTGTTGTTTTTTTGTGGAAGTCACACCAGTTGAAGCCAGATATCCATATAGTATAAAGTATATACTATTCTTTACTCTCAGTCTTTTTTTGTGGGGGGGAGTTTGGGCCACACCCGACAGAGTCAGGGGTTACTCCCTGGCTCTGCACTCAGAAATCACTCTTTGCAGGCTCAGGGGACCTTATGGGATGCCAGGGTTCAAATTTGGATCAGCTATGTGAAAGGCCACAGCTTTGCTATGGCCCTGCTGTGCTATTGCTCTGGCCCCCTCTTTACTTTTTTTTTTTTTTTTTTAATGTCATATTCCTCTTTAGTACCTGACTCTGAAGCTTGGGGCTAGGGGAATAGGAGCTGAAAAGCCTAGACATGCATGAACAGGCACTAATGCACCAGTCATCAATGCATAGGTAATAAGATTCAGAGTAATAACAACAAATGATGGCTGGTACTATTATTAGCATTTATTGTACATAAACATATCTTCACAGAAGAAGGTTCTATTTGTAAACCTGCTCTATAGACAAGGAGGCTAAGTTTCAGGAAAGTTAAGTAAAAGGGCCATATGATAGTACAGCTGAGCAGGTAGGGTGGGTGCTTGCCTTGTATACAGCTGACCCAGATGTGACCATCAGATCACATATGGTCCCAGAACCCCACCAGGAGTAATCACTGAGCACACACCAGGAGTAAGCTCTGAGTACCACCATCTGTGGTACAAAAATAAAACCATAAGTGTTTAGAAGGGGACTAGAAAATAGGACAGTGGATAAGGCCTTGCTTACCTTGCAAGCAACCTATCCAGATTTGATCCCTGGTCCCCTATGTGGGCTCCCTGAGCACCATCAGGAGTGATCCCCAAGCACAGAACCAGAAGTAACTTCTAGGTGTTTACCTTCTGTTCTTCTCACCTTCCCAATCAAGACAAAAAGGCTGAGTAGGTTGAGTTTGCCTGGGACTGAATAGTGGAGGAATCGACTTCTGTCATCCAACACTTTCAGTACAGAGCTGAGAGTAGCCTTCTCCCCAAAACCTCTGTGTGTGGCCCACCGCCCACCTCCCCATAAAAGAAGTTTGTCTAAAAAAATATAATTTCAGCAATTTGCAGCTGGGAACATCCATCATGTTCACTCTGATTATTATAAGAGAGTCCCTATTGTTTGCTGGCAGTCTGACTTCTTCATTCAGATTCCACCTCTCCCTTCTCTTAAAATAAACTTCCCAGACCTCCTCTATCTATCCCCTTACTTCCAGCTTTTCCTCCTGAGAGCTGACCCGGACTTTCTGGGCTTAGAAAACTTGCTCCAATGGCACCATTCCCAGGATGCTTCCCTGAACCCCACTAACTGACGCGTTGCATCTCCACCTCAATGTTCTCTGGGCTCTCTAACTGGGGTCACACCCAGGCCTGACCTCTGCTCTCAGCCACAAGTTTCCTGACTTTCCTGAGGGCAGGACATTGTCTCTGGGGATCCCAAGCACCTAACAGGCAATGAATGTCGATGAAACAGGGAGCCTGAAGTGCGAGTCAGAGGGTGTCATCAGGGCAAGTAAGCAACTGCATTAAAAATAAATTCTCTTCCCAAGTCCTTAGTGCCTCTGGGGAGCGGAGAACTAGAAGTCAGCCCCCGGTAAATACTGTTGGGGGCTCTGAAAGCTAGAATGGCTGTGAGGGCGTCAGAGTCACCTTCTTTCGGAGTCTTGGAGTGTTGTTCAGGGAAGGGCCCCTCTACCTGCAAATACTTTATGCTGTGGCTCTTTGCCTCCGTGGACGAGCTCAGGACCTAAAACCTCTGCAAAGTTCTGGCTGTGGGGACACAGGAAGGAGGGACAAGTAAACGGAACATCCACCCACCCCTTACAGGTTTTAGGTCTGTCTAGATCTGCCTTGAATGTGACTCCCAGATAGATGAGGGGCAGGGAGGAGGAGGAGGAGAAAGAAGAGGAAAGAAAAAGAGGTGAAGGAGGAAGACGAGGCCGGGAAAGAAAGAAGACTGTGCTGGGAGGCGGCGGTGCCTTGACCCGGGCAGGGCCGATCTGGGCGGCGGGAGGCAACTTCTGCCCGGGGCGCGCGGGTCCTGCCTGGTCCCGCATCTCCCGCCGCTGCGGCGCCCAGCCCCGCGCCGCCCTCCCCGGGGGACCCCGGATCCCGCAGCTCCCGAGCCCGCCCCGCGGCCCCCTCCCCATCCCACCCCACCCGCCTTGGCCTCCTCACCTGCGGGACCGAGAGGGCCGCGGGCCGGCGGGCTGGGGTCGGGCCGACTCGGCGGGGGAGAGGCCCTCGCTGGGCTGCCGGGCGCTAGGTGCGCCCGGGGTTCCGCAGCGCTCGCCCGGGCCGCGGCGCCATCGGCGGCTCTGCAGGGCGCGGGGGCGGCCGCGCGGGGCTCCGGGGGTGTCTCGGGGTGCCGACGAGAAGGGGTCCGGGGCCGGCTCGGGCGTAAACACCCAGCAACGTGACCGGAACTGGCGAACAGGCCTTGGAGGGGAGCCGGGGTGGGAGACTGGGGGGGGGGCGTGGGCGGGGCGGGGCGGGGGGAGGCGCTCCGTGGGCGGGCGGAGGTGGGGTGCGGAGGGGGAGCCAGGCCGGAGTGGCAGGGGACCCCGGGGAACCCGCCTGCTGGCTCAAAGGGCGACGGTGCGGCGGAGAATCAGCACCACGGACAGATCCCAGAGCCGCAGGCCGCGATCCGGTCCGCCCGCTGGCTCTGGAGCCGCGCTCCGGGCCCCCGCACCGGGCAGGGGAGCGCGGGGCTGGATGGGCATTCAGCCCGTCACAGGCCTCGGGAAACCTCCTTCGTGCCCAGCTGGCAAGGAAAACCGCCCCCAGGTCCCTCTCGAGCTGTCTGACCTTGAATGAGTCCCCTCACCTCTCTGGGCCCCAGCTGCTAAGGTGCCTCTTTCTTCCCTCTTGTGGAAAGATGCAAGAGGCCCAGAGAAGGGTCTCCAGCATCTCTAAAGTCAGGTACTATGGTGTCCCCGAGGCTTCACTGAGCAGAGGAGGCTTTTGAAGCCAGATTGTTTCAGGATTTTTGTCTCCGCCAGAACCTGCTCCTCCTCTCGGGGTCTCATTGGTAAAATGGAATTATGAGGGCCTGTGCAGTTCATAAGCTCTTTGGGCTGTTGGGAGGATTAGGTGACTGTGGATCTCCTAAAATAGGGCTGAGTGCTCATTAAGCAATTGTACTTGCTAGAGAAGGGACCAAGTGGCATCAGGTGAGTGACAGCTGACTCAGAGCTCCCTCTAAATCAGATTTTTCCGTTCCTGACTTCATGGAACCGAGAAATGAACTGAGGAGATTCAGGCTAAAATTCCACTCCATTAGCGGTTTAATATTCCCTGCCTCGACTCCCTGGGGAACTTAAGCAGTGAAGTCCTCTACCTTTGTTTCCATAATGAGATGCCACTAGTTCAAGGGTCTTGGGGCTGGAGTCATCCTGGCAACTCATTGACCTAAGTTCACCCAGTCCTCTCTCTTTCCTCCATGTGAAAGAGTAAAGGAGCAATGTTCAAGAGAAAATGCAGGTTTCTTCAAAGAGTAGAGACTCTCATACAGTAAAAGAAAGGATTTATACAACCCAGCTTGTTGTGTGGGCAATTCTGGAGTAGAATGTGTCCCCACTCAACCTTTAAGCCTTAACAGAGCTTAACTTGTACTGAATAAAAAAAATGAAAAAATGTAGCTGCTTATTATTATTTATTAGAATAGGGTAAAATATAGAATAGAAAGATTCTATTTCTTGAAGACTCTTCTAAATGACCTGACAGATGGTAATGTGTTTTTTTGTTCAAAGACATCTTACCTCTGGGGCCGGAACTATAGCACAGTGGTAGGGTACTTGCCTTGCACTGGGTAACTTCGGACAAACCCAGGTTTGATCCTCCATCTCCCATATGGTCCCCTGAGCCTGCCAGGAGTGATTTCTGAGCACAGAACCAGGAGTAACCCATGAGTGCCACTGTGTGTGGCCCCCAAAACAAAAAAGACATGTTACCTTGTAGGAACCACATATTTATCTAGTCTGTGGACAAAGTCTCTTTATCCTGTCTTCTCAGGAAACCCCTGAGCAGAAGGACCAGCCTTGACCTGTCTCTCTTGGTCCTGACTTGTATACATGTTTCCAGCAGTGCTGAGAATTCTGATAAAACATTGACTCATCAATTCTGATCAACTTACCCCTTGATCTCATAAGTCATTGGTGAAAAGTAAGAAGGAACTTAAGGGGCCAGAGTGATAGCACAGCGGTAGGGCTTTGCCTTGCATGCTGCCAAGCTGGGACGCACCTGGGTTTGATTCCTGGCATCCCATATGGTCCCCTGAGCCTGACAGGAGTGATTTCTGAGTGCAGAGCCAGAAGTAATCTCTGAGTGCCACCAAGTGTGACCCCAAAACAAAACAAAACAAAGCAAACAAACAAACAAACAAAAAAAACAAACGGAAAAAAAGGAACTCAAAAAGTTGTTACTTCTGCCTCTACACTCAGGAATTACTCCGGGTGGTACTCTGGGGACCATGTGAAATGCTGAGGAATGAACCTAGCTTGGTCACATGTACACTATAGCTCCAGTCCTGGTGTTGATGATAATTATTTTTAAAAATAATTAACTTTTGGGGCCGGGCAGTGGCGCTGGAGGTAAGGTGCCTGCCTTGCCAGCGCTAGCCTTGGACGGACCACGGTTCGATCCCCCGGCGTCCCATATGGTCCCCCAAGCCAGGAGCAACTTCTGAGTGCATAGCCAGGAGTAACCCCTGAGCGTTACCGGGTGTGGCCCAAAAACCAAAAACCAAAACAAAACAAAAAAAATAATTAACTTTTGAATAGGGTGCTTTCCTTGCACACATCTGATCTGAGTATGATCCCCAGCACTAAATATGGTCTCCTGAGACCCACTTGGAGTGATATATGAATGCAAATCTTGGAGTAAAACCTGAGCAAAGCCAGATGTAGTTCCCCAAATTGAACTTTTGGGCCAGAGAGATACCTTAGTGGGCCAGGCACATGCTTTGGATGTAGGATACCCAGGTTCAATTTCCAGCACTGCATGGTCTGCTGAGTACTGCCAGGAGTGATTCCCACACACTGAGCTATGAATAATCCCCTAGCACCACCAGATACAGCCCCAACTTTTTAAAAATAATGGACAATGGGGCCAGAGAGATAGCATGAAAGTAAGGCATTTGCCTTGCATGCAGGATGATGGTTTGAATCCCGGCATCCCATATGGTCCCTGAGCCTGCTAGAAGTGATTTCTGAGCATAGAGTCTGGAGTAAATCCTGAGCGATGCTCCAATGGTCTGAGGGACAGTGAACTGGCCCCCTGTTTAAAAAGTTTGAGGACCCCTGCAATAGAGCATGCTGATGCTTATTAAAATGAAAGCTTCCACTCTGTTCATACTCCTCTTCTTTGCCCAAGGTTTTTGCCATTAAAAATTCAACACAGGTTTTATTTTTGAGACACAGGGTCATATAGCACCATATTCTGTTATTCATTTTTTAATTGGTATCTTGGTACTCTCTTAAAGGTCATAAAATGTTTACATTTGATAGTCAATCTCTCTGTTGTAAGGAAAAGGAAACAGGACCATACAACTCAGCAATTTCACTTCTTGGAATATACTTAAAGGCTCCAAAAGCACAATGTTGGAAATTCATTTGTAGTATTTCATTGCAGCAATATCAACAATAGCCCAAATCTAGAAACAACTAAGTGCCCAAGGATAGATGAGTGGATAAGGAAGCTGTGATACATCTTCCCAACAGAAAAAAAGGCCTGACTCCTCCAAAAGAAAATAAAATATGGGGCCGGGCGGTGGCGCTGGAGGTAAGGTGCCTGCCTTGCCTGCGCTAGCCTAGGACGGACCGCTGTTCGATCCCCCGGCGTCCCATATGGTCCCCCAAGAAGCCAGGAGCAACTTCTGAGCGCATAGCCAGGAGTAACCCCTGAGCGTCACAGGGTGTGGCCCAAAAAAAAAAAAAAAGAAAATAAAATAGCACAGCTGTAGGGCGTTTGCCTTGCATACAGCCAAACCAGGACAGAGGGTGATTCAAATCCTGGCATCCCCTATGGTTCCCTGAGCCTGCCAGGAGTGATTTCTGAGTGTAGAGCCACAAGTAACCACTGAGCGCTGCCAGGTGCGATCCAAAAACTAAAAAAAGAAAAAAAAAAAAGGCCTGGAGAGATAGCACGGCGGCGTTTGCCTTGCAACCAGCCAATCCAGGACCTAAGGTAGTTCGTTCGAATCCCGGTGTCCCATATGGTCCCCCGTGCCTGCCAGGAGCTATTTCTGAGCAGATAGCCAGGAATAACCCCTGAGCACTGCCGGGTTTGGCCCAAAAACCAAAAACCCCCAAAAAAAAATGGCTGCTGATATTTCTTTCTTTTTTATAATTATCTTTATTTAAAAATCGTGATTACAAATATGATTATAATTGTATGATTACAGTCATGTAAAGAACACCCCCCTTCACTAGTGCAACATTCCCACCACCAATTTCTCAGATCTCCCTTCTCCCCACCCCCCCCCCCCACACCTGTACCCGAGTCAGGCTTCCTACTTCCCTCATTCATTATGATAGTTTTCAGTGTAGTCATCTCTCCAACTGCACTCATCACTCTATGTGACTTCATGTCATGAGCTGCACCTACCAGCCCTCATCTCTCTTGTCTCTGAGATACTGTTAAAAATGTCTTTCATTTTTTTTAAAACCCATAGATGAGTGAAACCATTCTGCATCTTTCTCTCTCCCTCTGACTTTCTTCACTCAGCATAATAGATTCCATGTCCATCCATGTATAGGAAAATTTCATGACTTCATCTCTCCTGATGGCTGCATAGTATTCCATTGTGTATATGTACCTCAGTTTCTTTAGCCACTCATCTGTTGAAGGGCATCTTGGTTGTTTCCAGAGTCTGGCTATTGTAAATGCTGCTGATATTTCTATGGTAGTCTGGTCCTGGCTGATACTTTTGTGGCATTCTCAAAAAGGGGATTAGGGTGAGGCTGGAGTGGTAGTATAGAAGTTAGGGCATTTGCCTAGCACATGGTCAATTGGCATCCCATATGGTTTTCCAAACACCACCAGGAATGACCCATGAGTGCAGAGCAAGGAGTAATCCCTGAGCACTGCCAAGTGTGGACCAGTTTTAGTTCTATAAACTCTGGACTGACTGCATGGCCATGTGCACGACAACTCAGTATCTTATAGAAGTATCAGCCCAGTAATATGACAGAAAATCTGATGGAAAGTTAATAATAATAATAATCTACTGAGCTCAGTGCCAATAACCAGTAATACAAAAGGCTTGACTAGCACCAACCACAGTCCAGTGAATCCTTAGACACTGACTTTAGTAACACCATGGAGAGATATAACAAACATTGCAAATTGACCCTTGTTGATCTAAGCTTTTCTAATTTCATTTGCCTTTGTATTGTAATAAGAAATATGAAATAAATTTGTGTGTGCCTGAATGGAGGCAGGCTATAGGGAGATTGGAGACATTGGTGAAGGGAAGAATATGCTGGTAGTGAGATTGGTGTTTTAAATTAGGCATTATGAAAAAGTAAATCATGGTATTATAATAAAAGTTAGGAAAAAAGCTATGGAACATATACATGATGGAATGTTACATGACAATAAAAGATGAACCCATGCAATTTGATGGATCTAGAGAGTATCATGTCGAATAAAGTTTGTTAGAGCAAGAGGGACAAACAGAATCATCTCTCTCATATACAGGATAAAAAAACAGGGGCCGGGCGGTGGCGCTGGAGGTAAGGTGCCTGCCTTGCCTGCGCTAGCCTAGGACGGACTGCGGTTCGATCCCCCGGCGTCCCATATGGTCCCCCAAGAAGCCAGGAGCAACTTCTGAGCGCATAGCCAGGAGTAACCCCTGAGCCTCACAGGGTGTGGCCCAAAAACCAAAAAAAAAAAAAAAAAAAAAAACAGTAGAGAAATAACAAATGTCCAAGGCAATAGGTGAGAAGAGCAGGAGAAATGATCTTCATTAGGAAACTTGCCACTGGTGGTGGTGATGGTGGTGGCAGTGGGTAGTAAGGTGATAGGTAGGTTAGAGAAGGGAATGACATTGATGCAGGGAAATAGTCACTTGAAGGAGGTTGGGGTGCTGAAAGGAGGTAAAGTGATATGCATGGAATCCTGCATCTCATAAACCACAGTGTTTAAAAGAAAGAGAAAAAAAAGAAGAAGAAAGTGCCTGTCATAGGGTTGTGAGGTGGTGGTGGGGAGGCAGTGAGGGAACTGGACCCTGGTGAAGGGATTGGTGTTGGAATATTCATTGTATGCCTGGAATTCAATCATGAATAACCTTGTAAATTTGTAATTTACGGGGTCGGGAAGGTGGTGCTAGAGGTAAGGTGTCTGCCTTGCAAGAGCTAGTATAGGACGGACCGTGGTTCGATCCCCCAGCGTCCCATATGGTCCTCCCAAGCCAGGGGCGATTTCTGAGTGCATAGCCAGGAGTAACCCCTGAGCATCAAACGGGTGTGGCCCAAAAACCAAAAAAAAAAAAAATTTGTAATTTACATTGATTCAATTAAAAATTAATGGGCCCGGAGAAATAGCACAGTGGCTTTTGCCTTGCAAGCAGCCGACCCAGGACCAAAGGTGGTTGGTTCAAATCCCGGTGTCCAATATGGTCCTCCGTGCCTGCCAGGAGCTATTTCTGGGTGTGAGTTTTTTTTTTTTATTTTTTGGTTTTTGGGTCACACCCGGCAGTGCTCAGGGGTTACTCCTGGCTGTCTGCTCAGAAATAGCTCCTGGCAGGCACGGGGGACCATATGGGACACCGGGATTCGAACCAACCACCTTTGGTCCTGGATCGGCTACTTGCAAGGCAAACACCACTGTGCTATCTCTCCGGGCCCAGGAGCTATTTTTGAACAGACAGCCAGGAGTAACCCCGCCGGGTGTGGCCCAAAAACAAAAAACAAACAAAACAAAACAAAACAAAAAAATTTAAAAAAGAAAAGAAAATAGAATTGGCAAGATGGCTCCAAGAGGTGAAGTCAGAAAACCTGATTCAGGGGCCAGAGCAGTGCCGCAAGCAGTAAGGCATCCGCCTTGCCTGCAATAGCCTAGGATGGACTGCAGTTCAATTCCTCAGTGTCCCATATGGTCTCCCAAGCCAGGAGCGATTTCTGAGCACATAACCAGGAGTAGCCCCTGAGTGTCACCAGGTGTGGCCCAACACCCCCCCCCCAAAAAAAGAAAACCTGATTCAATCTGGTGCTGCATGATCCAGAGTACAAGTGGGTATACTTCCCTCCTTACCCTTCCCCACAAATAACAAATAATAAATCCAAATACATCTTTTTCTTAGTAATTATTGTGAGAAAATTAAGACTTTTAGATAAGCAATTATACAAAACAAAATGGTCCATTTATACTTATGACACACCCTAGCAAGTGGCATTAAATATATATAGCTATTTTTATTTGGTTGCACTTGTGCTCAGGGCTTACTCTTGACTATGTGCTTGGAATGAGACCTATAAGAGCTATGGAGACCATATGAGTTGTTGGGGTTCAACCTGGGTCAGCTGTAACATTGCTTGATCCCCAAGATCTTGTTTTTGTCCCATCATACTTTTGTTAATTGTACCAACTCCATTTCTACTACTAATTTGCAGTATATCTATTTCAGGGATGAAGGGATTAAACAGGGTCAAAGGAATGCTTGCCCTGCATATACTGGCCCTGATATCATATACCCTGAGCCTTATTAGAAATGACACTGAGGGGGCCGGAGAGATAGCATGGAGGTAAAGTGTTTGCCTGCATACAGAAGGACGGTGGTTAGAATCCCGGCATCCCATATGGTCCCCGAGTCTGCTGGGAGTGATTTCTGAGCCTAGAGCCAGGAGTAACTTTGAGCACTGCTGGGTGTGACACGAAAACAAAACAAAAAAAAAAAAGAAATGACACTGAGTATAGAGCTAAGAGTAAGCACTGAGCATAGCTAGGTATGCTTCAAATACCAAAACCAAACCAAACTAAAATAGGAAAAAAAATAGAAACACAACAATATATTTTACACATACACACACATTCTGGAGATGTTTCTGGGCCTTCTGATTCCTTAATTTGCGATAGGGAATCTCAAAGAAAGGATGCTAAGGCAATTTGACAGCCTATGTAAACACTACACTTAAGAGTCAAAGTGTATTGTTTGACCCACCTTGCATATCTTTCCCTATTTTCTTTTCCCTTCTGTTTTCCTATCACTTTTGTAATGAAGACATAGTAGAAAGCACAGTTGAGGACTTTCAGGATTTATATAATCTTAATTTTTGTTGCACCATGGGGAGGGCACCTATGAATGTATTGACAAATGTAAGTAGCATTTGGATTCTAAGAAACTTTTCTAGTGCTCCTGGCATGGACCAAAAGGAAGGTCATGGGAATTCAGTATCCAGGCTCTTCTCTTTTTCGGTCTCATTTTTCTCCTCCCTACACAAATTTCCTGGCTGTAAAAGTGAGGCACTGTGCAATCAGGCAAGCTCTACATTAGAAACATTCTAAAGCTCCTTCAAGCCAGTCTGGAGATGAATACTCCCATGGTGCTGTGGGCCAAGTAGGTCTCTCTCACCACAAAGAATGAACAGATCCTGGGCTAGATGTAGGTTGAAGGTCTGGGTAGAGACAGTCCTAAAAATAGGCCTATGACCAGCACCAATGAGATGTTTTAATGGCTGTCATTTAAAACATATATATACACATACATACATACATACATTTATTTTTTTGAGGGGGATCAACCTAGAGATGGTCAGGATGACTCCTGGCTCTGCATTCAGGAGTTATTCCTGGCTGTGGGGGATCATATGAGGTGCCAGGGGTGGAATCCAGATTGGCTGTGTGCAAGTGGAGTGCCTTACCCACTGTCCTATCTCTCCAGCCCTGCTTAAATTATTTTAATAAACAGTCTGGCACCTCACTTTCTTTTTTTCTTTTTCTTTTTTTTTTTTTTTTTGGCTTTTTGGCTTTTTGGCTTTTTGGGCCACACTGTTTGATGCTCAGGTGTTACTCCTGGCTAAGCACTCAGAAATTGCCCCTGGCTTGGGGGGACCATATGGGACGCCGGGGGATCGAACCTCGGTCCTTCCTTGGCTAGCGCTTGCAAGGCAGACACCTTACCTCTAGCGCCACCTCGCCGGCCCCTGGCACCTCACTTTCTATTTTATTCCCATATTGTCATTTTCTTATTGGTTAATAGTCTGTAGTGACGAGGATCAAACTCAGGGCCTCAATGTTCATCATTTTTATTTGAGACAACTTCCTTTCTATGTTTGGATTCGAAGCCAGGACCTCGGGAATACAAAATCACAACCCCTAGTCTATTTGTGGAGAGTAGGGACTTTTGGATCACACCCAGTGGTGCTCAGGGCTTACTCCTGGCTCTCTGCTCAAGGAGCGAACCCTCACCGGTGACCTATTAGGCACTCATCCCAGTCTCTGTACTATCTGGCCCTCCAGCCAACTTTTGGTGACATGTCACTTTTTAGGCAGGTAGGACAGGGATGACAAGGAAGAGAGGCACAGGCGGAGTAAGTGACTCATCTGCAGGCCCTCAGCGGCTGGGGTTGGGGACTTGGACAACCTGACTCCCCGAGACTGCCGGCGTGGAAAGTGAGCGCCGCACTCCATGTCCGCACTGCCAGCGCCCGGCCGCGCGGGGCCGCACCCTGCTACGGCGAGCGCGCCCTCGGCACTGCCCTGCGGCACCGTCGGCGGGCAGGAGGCGGGCGCGGCCGGAGAGGGATGGCGGGCCGCCGGGCGCCGGGGGAGAAGCGCTGGCAGCTGGTGCGCTGGTGAGTGGGCACCGGGGGCCTCGGGCCTGCGCTCCAGGCCCCGCCGAGGGTGGGCAGGCGCGGGCCAGCCTCAAGTTTCTTCTGGAGCCGAGGTGGCGGGGCCCCGCGGTGGAAAGGCGCAGCTGGATCCTGCACCCCGCTGCCCCGCACCCAGTGAGCCGAGCGGCACACCGGCCCCTGTCCCTGGCATGACGCCTTGGAGGGAGCCGGACAGTGTTCACACGGGTTCACCTGGGATGTCACCGTTTCCTTGCCCCTTGGGACGCCCCTCCCGCCCCGTTTCTGAGGCTGCTCAGAGTGGGGTGTGGACCCAACCCGACCCCCACAACATCCTGAACCCCGGCTTCTCTCCTCCTTTTACTCCAAGGCTCCCGGCTGGACACTTGGAGTGGAGGGCTTAGGGAAGGGGGCCCGGAGGCAGGGACAGGGTCCTAGCTCTGCCCGCCTGTCAGACAGTGACTCGGCCGGAATCGGGGTGCGGGATTGAGTGGTCGCCACGTCATCCGGGTTGGGTCCTGGGAGTCTGGTCTTTTTGGAGGTCAGGGCGCTCCGGCCGCCGAGCTGACCTCTGCTTGGTCGGCTTTAGAATCAGGGCAGCCTACTTACTCGAATTGCCCCAGAACTTCAAGAATCAGGAGGGGGGCAGAGAAAAGCACTCAAACAGCTTGAGGGATGCTCCAGACGCCCCAAGTTCCATGGATGCTGGGACAAACATCTCCAGGTGTGACACTCTTCTTCCAGGTAGGGACCCTTCCACTCCCCCTCCTCATCCCATTCACTGCTAGGTGGATTTCTTTTCTTTTTGAAATCTGTTTTCATCGAAGCACCATGATTCACAAAGTCACTCATAGTTGGGTTTTAGACATACCATGTTTCAGCACTAATCCCAACACCAGTGTCTTCTTCCTGCCACCAATGTTCTCAGTTCCCTGTCCCCACTCCCTATCCCCAGCATGCAGCCCTGGCAAGCACATTTTTTGGTTTGTTAGTTTTTGAGTCTCACCCCGCTGTACTCAGAAGTTACTACTGGCTCTTTTCTCAGAAATCTCTCCTGGCCGGCACAGAAGGCCAATGGGATGCTGGGATTCGAACCCCTATCTGTTCTGGATAGGCTGCGTGCAAGGCAAATGCCCTACTGCTGTGCTATCTCTCCGGCCCCTGCCAAGCACATTTTTAAGTTTGAGTGTTGAAGTTTTTTTGTTTTGTTTTGTTTTGTTTTTGGGTCACACCCAGCAGAGCTCGGTAACCCTTACTCTTGACTCTACGCTCAGAAATCGCTCCTGACAGGCTCGGGGGACCATATGGGATGCCGAGATTTGAACCACCGTCCTTCTGCATGCAAAGCAAACGCTCTATCTCTCCGGACCCTGAGTGTTGACGTTTTGATTTCTTCTGGTGCATTTCTTCAGTTCCTCATTAACATGTTCTACAGGATACTTTATTCAGGCTAGTCTGAATTAAAGACAATAATATTATCATTGACAATAGTGATGTGTGTTTTCTAAGTTTTCTGTGGAGTGTGTTGCTTAGGGCCCTCCTCTCCCCAGTCTTGACAATTTCCAGATTAAGCTGAATGGTCCAATGCTAGGACCTTATAGGTGACAGGTACCGCCAAGGCTTTGGTACCACTGTGCTTAGGGACCACCAGGGCTACACCAGTGATCTCCAAGATTATAAATGGGATTGCTGAGGAGCCTTGCCGTGCTGGGGATCAAAGTAGTGTCCCTGCAGGTTACTCTCACAGTGATTCCTCAAGGAAGCTATTAGTATCCCATTTCTTTCTTCTTCTTCGTCTTTTTTTTTTTTTTTTTGGTTTTGTTTTCTTTTGGGAGAGGGGGGTCACGCCTGGCAGCGCTCGGGGTTACTCCTGGCTCTACGCTCAGAAATCGCTCCTGGCAGGCTCGGGGGACCATATGGGATGCCGGGATTTGAACCACTGCCCTTCAGCATGCAAGGCAAACACCCTACCTCCATGCTATCTCTCTGGCCCCCAGTATCCCATTTCTTATATAAGGAAAGAAACTCAGAGAGAAACTAGTTAATAAAGTCCACCTTTCACTAAGTGTACATTTCCTGCCACAATGTCCCCAATTTCCCTCCCATCCCACCCCTTACCTGCCTCTATGGCAGACTCTTCTTCTTCTTCTTCTTCTTCTTCTTCTTCTTCTTCTTCTTCTTCTTCTTCTTCTTCTTCTTCTTCTTCTTCTTCTTCTTCTTCTTCTTCTCCTCCTCCTCCTCCTCCTCCTCCTTCTTCTTCTTCTTCTTCTCCTCCTCCTCCTCCTCCTCCTCCTCCTCCTCCTCCTCCTTCTTCTTCTTCTTCTTCTTCTTCTTCTTCTTCTTCTTCTTCTTCTTCTTCTTCTGCTTCTTCTTCTTTCTTTTTCTCCTTCTCCTCCTCCTCCTTCTTTGTCCTCATTCTTCTCCTCCTCCTCCTACTTTCTCCTCCTCTTCTTCCTACTTTCTCCACCTCCTCCTCTTCTTCCTATTTTCTCCTCCTCCACTCCCAACTCCTCCTCTTTCTGTAGCTTCCGACAATACACAAGAATTACTTCTGGCTCTGTGCTCAGGAGTCACTTATGTCTCTGTGCTCAAGAGTCCTCCTGGTAGTGCTTGGGGGACCATATAAGATCCTGGGGATCAAACCTGGTTATCGATGTGAAAGGCAAGCACCTTACCCTCTGTACTATCTCTTCTGCTCTCCTCCTTTTAAGCATCGTGGTTTACAATACTATTACTGAAAGGGTATCACACATATTTTACCCCTGTTCAATACCCAGTTCTTGTCCAGAGTGATCATTTCCAATTATACTGTCATGGTGACTCCTTTTCTTTTCTCTTTTCTTTTCTTTTTTTTTTTTTTCTTTTTTGGGTCACACCCGGCAGCGCTCAGAGGTTACTCCTGGCTCTATGCTCAGAAATCGCCCCTGGCAGACACAGGGGACCATATGGGATGCCGGGATTCGAACCACTGTCCTTCTGCATGAAAGGCAAATGCCTTACCTCCATGCTATCTCTCCGACCCCTTCATTTCTTTTCTAATTGTATTCCCCCCTTGTTGGAAGTTTCCTACTGTGGAGCAGTCCTCTTGGCCCTTGTTTCTATTGTCTTTCAATATTATTACCATACTACATTTATTAAATATCTCACAAGTGAGTGTAATCATTCTGTATCTGTCCCTCTCCCTCTGATTCATTTTACTCAGCCTGATATGTCTATCGATGTATAAACATATTTTATGACTTCTTTTTTCCTAACAATTACATAGTATTCCATGGGTAGGTGTACCATAATTACTTTATCTGTTCTTGGGAACATGGACTGGTTCCAGGTTATGGCTATTGTGAATAGTGCTGCAATGAACATAGGAGTGCAGGTGCCTTTTCTGCATTGTGTTTTCTGCCTTTTCTGCATTGTGTTTTTGGGCCCAAGGGTGTATTCCCAGGAGCAGTATTACTGGTCATATGGAAGTTTAATATCTATTTTTTTTTTTTTTGGTTTTTGGGCCACACCCATTTGACGCTCAGGGGTTACTCCTGGCTATGCGCTCAGAAGTTGCTCCTGGCTTCTTGGGGGACCATATGGGACGCCGGGGGATCGAACCGCGGTCCGTCCTAGGCTAGCGCAGGCAAGGCAGGCACCTTACCTCCAGCGCCACCGCCCGGCCCATAATATCTATTTTTTGTCTTTGTTTTTGCCACACCCAGTGATGCTCAGGAGTTACTCCTGGCTATGAGCTCAGAAATCGCTCTTGGCTTGGGGGACCATATAGGACACGAGAAATCGAATGGTAGTCCTTCCTAGACTAGCACGAGCAAGGCAGATGCCTTACTGCTAGCATTACCGCTCCAGCCCCTAATATTTATTTTTTTTGAGTAATGTCATTTTGTTTTCCAAAACTTCTGGACCAGTTGATATTCCCACTAGCAGTAAGTGAGAGTTCCTTTCTCCTTGCAGCCATGCCAGCAATGGTTGTTTTGTTGTTTTTGATATGTGTCAGTCTTTTTTTTGGTTGGGGGGAATCACATTCTGGCTCTGCACTCAGAAATCGCTCCTGGTAGGTATGGAGACCATATGGGATGCCGCTGAGATTTGAACCACCGTCCATCCTGGATTGGCTGCCTGCAAGGCAAAAGCCCTATTGCTGTGCTATCTCTCTGGCCCATATATGTCAGTCTTTGTGGTAATGATATCTCATTGTCATTTTTTTTTACTCACTACAATAAGATTATATTTCAGATTTGAAGTAATGATAGAGCTTCATGTATAAGCAACATTTTAGATGGTTCATAGCTTTGAAACCAATCCTCAATCATCTTCACTCATTACTTTTCAATAGTCCTCATCATTCCTATCCTCCTTCAATATTTCTCATAATTATCACTCCTCATCTCTCATCATTCTTCAAGACTCCTCCTCACTCCTCATTACTCCTCAATCATCATTCCTCATTACTCTTCAGAATTCCTTGATATTCCTCAGCACTACTCATGATTCTTTATTTTATTCTGAGAAGTGTGACTGGAGCCAGCTTAGAACTCCTCCTGTTCTCCATTCTGGCATCTTCTGGCCTTCCTGAGCATTTTTTTTATCCTCACACACAACTCACAACTCATTTTTTTTTGTTTGTTTTTTTGTTTTTTTGGGTCACACCCGGCAGTGCTCAGGGGTTATTCCTGGCTGTCTGCTCAGAAATAGCTCCTGGCAGGCACAGGGGACCATATGGGACACCGGGATTCGAACCAACCACCTTTGGTCCTGGATCGGCTGCTTGCAAGGCAAACGCCACTGTGCTATCTCTCCGGGCCCATCACAACTCATTTCATTTTGACTTGCATCTGCCTAATGGTGAGTGATGTGGAGCATTTTTTCATGTGCCTTTTGGTTATTTGTATTTTTTTCCCTCACAAGAGTCAAGAATTTAATTTATATCTTTTCAAGCTATGTTCACTTAGTTTTAAAAACTGTTTTAATAAACCAAACTAAATTCTCTAAAATAAAATTTTCGCTAGTATGTGGAAAATTTATTGCATAAATAAAAATTCAAGGAATTTCATTTAAGTACCTTACATGAAACTTCTAAGATTCTGATATAGGGATAGATCTCAACTGTGAGGACATACATACAGCTAATACAAGACCCTGAGTTTGATCTGGCACCACATAATCATCTGCACTCCATATGCCCCTATGAATGGTTCATATAAAGAAATTCTAAGTTTTCTGGACTGACTGTTTCATTTTATATGGAGATAACTTTACAGACTCAAAACCAGTCTCAAGAGAAAAACTGAAAGACCTAATTTAAGACAAGACTAACCAAAAGACACACCAAATTTCGATATAAAGATGGCATTAAATCTCAGGACAATTCTTTCTCTCAACGTCAATGGACTAAATGCACCAGTTAAGAGACACAGAGTGGCTAAATGGATCAAAAAACTCAATCCAACCTTCTGCTGCCTACAAGAAACGCACCTGAATAGTCAGAACAAACATAGACTCAAAATAAAAGGCTGGAAAAAAATTATCCAAGCAAACAACACCCATAAAAAATTTGTATTTTTTTTATGAGGAAGCTTATCTTTCCTTCCCATGTTTTGATGGGGTTCGATATCTTTTTCTTAGGAAGTTCTACCAGTGCCTTATATATCTTTAATATTAATCCTTTATTTTGTATAAATAATTTCTCCCAATATGTGGGCAGTATTTGTATCCTGGTCATGGTTTCCTATGAAGTGCAGTCCCATCTGTATATCTTTGATTCCACTTGTTTGGTCAGTGGTATTTCATCCTTGCAGATGCCTTTAGTCTCAATATCATGAAGACTCTGCTTACATTTTTCCTCTTATGGATTCAGGTTTAATATCAAGATTTTAATTCATTTTTATTTGATTTTTGTGCATGGATTAGAAAGAAGTTTCAGTTTTCTTCTTAGCTGACTAAGAAGCTGACAAAGAAGTTTTTAAAAACTAGCTGACTGGGGTCAAAGAGATAGCACAGCGGTAAGGCATTTTTGCCTTGCATGCAGCCAACCCAAGACAAACCTGATTCGATTTCTGGCATCCCATATGGTCCCCTGAGCTTGCCAGGAGTGATTTCTGAGCACAAGCCAGGAGTGACTCCTGAGCATTGCCAGATGTGGCCCCAAAATGAAATAAATAAATATATAAATATATAAATAAATAAATAAAAACTAGCTGACTAGTTTTTCCAACTAGTTTTCCACTTGTAAAGAGTTTTTTTCTTAGTCCATCTAATTTTTCTTCTTTATCAAAAATTAATTTATCATATACTTGCATGTTTGTATCAGAACATTGAATTCTATTCCACTGATTCAAGGAAAATCTTTATTCCAATACTATGATTTTGGTTTTTTTTTTTTTTTTTTTGGTTTTTGGGCCACACCTGGCGGTGCTCAGGGGTTACTCCTGGCTGTCTGCTCAGAAATAGCTTCTGGCAGGCACGGGGGACCATATGGGACACCGGGATTCGAACCAACCATCTTTGGTCCTGGATCGGCTGCTTGCAAGGCAAACACCACTGTGCTATCTCTCCGGGCCCAATACTATGATGTTTTAACTACTATATATTGTAGTACAGTATGAAATTGGGAAAAGTGATGCCTCCCATCTTTTTTCCCCATCTAAGGATTGCTTTAGCCTTCAGGAGGTTTATTCCATATTAATATCAGAAGTTTTGTTTTTTTTCTTACTTCTTTGCACAATGTCATGGGTATCCTTATAAGGACTGTATTGAATCTGTACAGTGCTTTGGTCAATATTGCCATTTTAATGATGCTAAAAATGTTATGCTTGAGTTGAAGGCTCTGGTATCTTCAGACCTCACTGAGGTTGTGGTTATGGCTCCTAAAATACAAGCTGTAGGCCAGGTAGATGCTGCAATCTTTTATCAAGTGGCACCGCCAGCAACGTGAGGGATGCTCAGATTTGAGATAGCTATCCCTGCTCTGAAATAAAGTAAAATTACCTGTTTAGGTATCTCTGCCTTTGCGCATGAGTCCTGATGTAGCTTTCCCCCAAAGGTTTTAAAATAAAGAATAACATTTTAAATACAAAATATATATTTTCAATGATCAGGTGATGTGTTTTTATTTCCTAATGGTCCCTTGGAGTAGTGTTTTATAGTTTTCTTTGTATTTTTTCTTTGTCTTTTACCTCTTTAGTTAAGTTGATTCTAAAGTACTTGATTTTTTGGAGACCAAATTATGAATGGGACTCTTTTTTTTAGTATTGTTTTCCTCTCTTAGTTTTTGTGTATAGAAAAGCCATGAACTCCCGGAGAGATAGCACAGCGGCGTTTGCCTTGCAAGCAGCCAATCCAGGACCAAAGGTGGTTGGTTCGAATCCCGGTGTCCCATATGGTCCCTCGTGCCTGCCAGGAGCTATTTCTGAGCAGACAGCCAGGAGTAACCCCTGAGCATCGCCGAGTGTGGCCCAAAAATAAAAAAAAGAAAAAAAGAAAAAAGAAAAGAAGGGGCCGGGCGGTGGCGCTAAAGGTAAGGTGCCTGCCTTGCCTGCGCTAACCTTGGACGAACCGCGGTTCGATCCCCCGGTGTCCCATATGGTCCCCCAAGCCAGGAGCAACTTCTGAGCACATAGCCAGGAGTAACCCCTGAGCGTTACTGGGTGTGGCCCAAAAACCAAAAAAAAAAAAAAAAAAAAAAAAAAAAGAAAAGAAAAGAAAAAAAGAGAAAAGCCATGAACTTTTGTGTATTAATTGGTTCGGGATTCGAACCAACCACCTTTGGTCCTGGATTGGCTGCTTGCAAGGCAAACGCCGCTGTGCTAACTCTCCGGGCCCTTGTGTATTAATTTTGTAGTCTGATACTTTACTATACAAATCTTTTGTTTCTAGACGCTTTTTTTGTTTGTTTGTTTGTTTTGGTCACATCTGGCAGTGCTCGGGGGTTATTCCTGACTCTATGCTCAGAAATCAACCCTGGCAAGCACAGGGGACCATATGGGATGCCAGGATTCGAACCACCATTCTTCTGGAAAGGCAAACGCCTTATCTCCACGCTATCTCTCCGGCCCCTGTTTCCAGACTCTTTTTAATAGAGTTTTTATTACTTTTTTGTTTTTGTTTTTGGACCAAACCCAGTGGTACTCAGTGATTACTCCTGGTTCTGTGATCAGAAATTTCTCCTAGAAGGTTTAAGGGACCCATATGGGATGCCAGGGAATTGAATCCAGGTTGGCCACATACATGGCAAATGCGTTACCTGCTGTGCTATCTCTCTGACTGTCTTTATGATTTTCTTTCTTATTTTTTCATTTTTGGTTTTTGGGTCACACCCAGCGGCACTCAGGGGTTACTCCTGGCTTTGCACTCAGAAATCGTTCCTGATATGCTGGGGAGGGGGGTCATTTGGGATGCCAGGAATCGAACCACCATCCATCCTGGATTGTCTGCATGCCAGACAAATGTCCTACTGCTGTGCTATCTCTCCTACATGCTCTCTCATATGGCCCTGTCTTTGTGATTTTTCTAAAAATGGTTTCAAGTCATCTACAGTGAAAAGTTGACTTCTTCCTTTCCTTTCTGGTTAAACTTGATACTTTTTCTTGCCTAATTACTCCAGCAAGCAAGTACTTTCAGTGTTATATTGAATAGAAGAGGCTATCAACCTGGCATGCTACCAGACTGAGCTTCAGAGGGACTCCAGCTCGAAGACACTACCTGATCCCTTACTACTTCAAACCATTTCTCAGACCAAAAAGACCACAGTGTGGGATGAAATTGTGCCCTAGATCTCATCCCTTCCCTATACCTAAGCCTATCTCAAAAGACTTAAAGAGGATATCTATATTTTCTTTGTATGTTTAATTCCTTAATAGTTATACATCTTAGTGTAGTTATTTCCAAATGTAAAAGAATTTTACATGTAAATGGAAAAAATTAGAAAAATTTTTTTTACTTGTTATGGTTCTGCTTAATATGAAATTCTAGTAGTAAAGTCTTGATAAAACCTCAGGTCAAAACCAGAGATTGTATAGCCTGTCATTTTACCCTCAATTGCACCACCAATATAATATGGTATTATTCCTTTTTGCACAGGCA
>NC_064848.1:157907182-157972182 GCF_024139225.1 Suncus etruscus | reverse complement strand
AGTGGGTGGTACCAGGGGCAAAGAAGTCTCATGAACATTGAGTGGAAATAAAAAATGATCAGACCAAAATACCAACCCAAAGTCAACAACAATAGAATCAAGAGATTCAAACTACAACAAGCTATACACAAAAGGGACCTGTTACATTAGCTGTCCAAGGGGTAAAGGGCAGAGGTATGGGATGCATGCTGGGAACAGTGGCAGAGGGAGGTCAACACTGGTGGTGGGAATTGCCCTAATTCACTGTCAATATGTACCTTAAATATAAATGTGAAAGACGGGGCCGGAGAGATAGCATGGAGGTAAGGTGTTTGCCTTTCATGCAGAAGGTCATCGGTTCGAATCCCGGCGTCCCACATGGTCCCCTGTGCCTGCCAGGAGCAATTTCTGAGCATGGAGCCAGGAGTAACCCCTGAGCACTGCCGGGTGTGACCCAAAAAAAAACCACAAAAAAAAATGTGAAAGACTTGTAATTAATAAAAAAAAAACAAGTTTTAAAAATTTAAAAGAAAAGAAGAGGCTAGAGTGGGAAACCTTATCTTGTGCCTAATCTTAGAAGAAAGGCTTAAAAAAAAAAAAAAAAAGAAGGAAGGCTTTTAGTTTTTCCCCATGGAGTATGATGTTTGCCATGGGCTTGGGCAAATCACTTTGACCCTGATGAACACAGATGAAAAATCCTGAACAATGGGCCGGAGAGATAGCATGGAGGTAAGGCGTTTGCCTTTCATGCAGAAGGTCATTGGGTTGAATCCCAGCATGCCATATGGTCCCTGGAGCCTGCCAGGAGCGATTTCTGAGCCTGGAGCAAGCCAGGAGTAGCCCCTGAGTGCTGCCGGGTGTGACGGAAAAAAAAAAAAAAATCCTCAACAACATTCTAACAGATAGAATCTAAAAACTTATGAAAAAGTTCATAAAAAGCAAATGAGTTTGGGACCGGAGAAATAGCATAGTGGTAGGGTGTTCGCCTTGCAAGCGACCAACCCAGAACCAACAGTAGCTCAAATCCTGGCATCCCATATGGTCTCCCATGCCTGCTAGAAGCGATTTCTGAGCACAGAGCCAGGAATAACCCTTGAGCGCCGTCGAGTGTGACCCAAAAAACAAACAAACAAAAAAAGCAAATGAGATTCATCCTAGAGATGCAAGGATGTTTTAACATGTACAAGTCAGTTAATGCAATATGCCATATCAATAAAAGAAAATAATCATATGCTCATATCAGTAGATGCAGAAAAAGCATTTGATAAGATACAGCACTAATTCATGATAAAAATGCTCAACAAAATGGGGTTAAAGGAACTTGAGGGGCCAGAGAGATAGCATGGTGGTAGGGCATTTGCCTTCCATGCAGAATGATGGTGGTTCGAATCCTAGCATCCCATATGGTCCCCTGAGCCTGCCAGGAGCGATTTCTGAGCGCAGAGCCAGGAGTAACCCATGAGCACTGCTGTGTGTGACCCAAAAACCAAAAAAAAAAAAAAAAAAAAAAAGAAAGGAACTTGCCTAGGTCTCTTGACTCTTACTATCCCAGAGATAATCTGAGAAGTGGGTTCTTGCTACTGTGTTAATAACTGATGATGGTTTGTAAGGCTAACCTTTTGCATTGTTTAGCCTATTTTAGTGTGCTCTTCATCAGCATTAATTAATTAATATGACAGGTTAATTGGGAAAATATGTGGAGACTGGTGGTATTCTCTCTTTTTTGTTTTTGTTTTTGTTTTTGCAGTGCTCAGGGGTTACTCCCAGCTCTACGCTCAGAAATCGCCCTTGGCAAGCACGGGGGACCATATGGGATGCTGGGATTTGAACCACTGTCCTTCCGCATGCAAGACAAACACCTTACTGCTGTGCTATCTCTCCGGCCCCGGTATTCTCTTTTTTTATGCCTCAATTTAGCATAAAAATTAAAAAGCATAAAAAAGAGACTGTTCTCTCTCTCTCTCTCTCTCTCTCTCTCTCTCTCTCTCTCTCTCTCTCTCTCTCTCTCTTTTGGTTTTTGGGTCCTACCCAGCAGCGCTCAGTGGTTACACCTGTGCTCAGAAATTGCTCCTGGCAGGTTCGGGGGACCATATGGGACAGAGGGGATTGAATCCAGGTCAGGCCTGGGTAGCCACATGCAAGGCAAACACCCTAATGGTGTGCTATCACTCTGGCCCTAGTTTTCTCTTTTATTATGCTCCAATTTAGCAAATACGTTTACTAAGTGAATACACTGGAGTCATTAATGGAAATAATCTGTGTGTGTGCATTCTGTGAAAGAGGCCTCCCTAGAAAATAATGAGTAGATCTCTGTGCTGTTAGAGCAGCCTGGTTCAATAGACAAGAGAGAATTGCGTGAGACTGCATGAGGGATTTTGGAGTATAGATTAGACAGACTTTGCACTTGAGCAGGGAGACAGACGACACATAAATAACTCATATGCAGGCTGGCAATGTTGAGCAATATTGTGATCAAGGTTAACAAAGCCTCCCTCAAATCTTGGAGTTTATTTGGATCCTGGCAAGGGGCCAAGAGACTGATTTTTAGAGCTGGTGGTTTGAAGGGTTGGGACAGGATATGCAGGTTTGGGGTAGAGATGGAGGGAGGGAGTGTAGGCCAGAGCACAGTGTAGGCCAGACAAAGGAGGGTGTGTTTGGAGAAGACCAAAGAAATCAAGAATGCAGGGGTCTGTACATGTGAATGTGGGGTGTGAGTGTCATGCAATGTTGGAAGAAGATGGGAGGGGTCTGAGGTATGGGGCCCGGAGAGATAGCACAGTGGTGTTTGCCTTGCAAGCAGCCAATCCAGGACCTAAGGTGGTTGGTTCAAATCCCGGTGTCTCATATGGTCCCCTGTGCCTGCCAGGAGCTATTTCTGAGCAGACAGCCAGGAGTAATCCCTGAGCACCGCTGGGTGTAGCCCAAAAACCAAAAACCGGGGCCGGGCGGTGGCGCTAAAGGTAAGGTGCCTGCCTTACCTGCGCTAGCCTAGGACGTACCGCGGTTCGATCCCCCGGCGTCCCATATGGTCCCCCAAGCCAGGAGCAACTTCTGAGCGCATAGCCAGGAGTAACCCCTGAGCGTCACCGGGTGTGGCCCAAAACCAAAAAAAAAAAAAAAAAAAAAAAAACCAAAAAAAAAGAAAAGGAAAAAAGAAACATGTATGATATTTGATTTGCTATACAGAGTTATTATTCTTTGGGGCAAGGGAGGAACTAACAAGATCTGTTTGGAAGTGGAGGTTGATCTGAGGGAAGTGTGTGTGTGTGTGTGTGTGTGTGTGTGTGTGTGTGTGTGTGTGTGTGTGTATAAGGAACTGGTTAGGAGAAAATAATGCAGAGGCTGAAGGTACAAGAAAGACAGGCTATGGTATTTCCTGTATGTTCAACCTTAGACAGATTAATTTTCCTCTTCTGAGCCTCTCCTTACTCATCTCTGAAAGGGGATTGGCCAGTTGCAAGGGGTTTGATGTGGGTCTTAGAGGAGAGAATGTAGGGAGTGGGTTTATCTGACATCACTAAAGTTGGCAACTGGTGGAGCCAGAGTGATAGGACAGCAGTACGGCATTTGCCTTGCAAGGGGCCAACCTGGACAGGCCCATGTTCGATCTCCGGCATCCCATATGGTCCCCCGAACCTACCAGGAGCAATTTCAGAGTGCAGAGCCAGGAGTAACCCCTGAGTGCCACCGGGTGTGGCCCAAAAACCAAATAAATATATAAAACTGGTGACTGGTGAGGGCCAGGATGAAGATGGAAAAGGAAGATGACAAGGATGACAACTTACCACTTGGGAAGAATGTGACCTTGCACTGGACTTTCAAAGTCGGTATGATCCTGCTACCAGTAGACAGATGAGGAATATGGGCCTTGTGGTGGAAAACTACTTGCACATAACTGGAGAGTGGGATCCAGGTCAGGGTTTCTGCAAAGAGGGAACAAACAGGCCCCTCTGCTTGCTTGCGGGAGAAGCCAGGCAGGGTGGTGGGGCTGGCAGAGAGCTGAATATGATTTGGTACCTAAGGGTTGGATCACACCCAGCGCTGCTCAGGGGTTACTCCTGGTTCTGTGCTCAGAAATAACTCCTGGCAGAATAACAGGGATCAAACCTGGTCAGCCGTATGCAAGGCAAAAACCATACCCACTGTGCTATCACTTTGGCCTCCAAATTTTTAAAAACAGTATATTTAAATGATTCAGATTAAAGTCAGTAATGGGGTTAGAGTGACAGTACAGTAGATAGGGCATTTGCTTTGCACACAGTTGGTCTGGGTTTGATCCTTGGCATCTCATATGGTCTCACGAGCACTGTCAGGAGTAACTCCTGAGACCAGAGCTGGGAGTAATCCCTGAAAATTGATAGGTAGAGCCCCCAAACAAAAAAAAAATCAACAAAGTCAGTAATGTAGTAAGGCAGGCCCTTAGGATGGCTAGTCCCTGTTTGGGCGTCAGATGTAGTAAGGCAGCCCTTAGGATGGGCTTGGATGTTGGTGGATGGATGGAGGCCTTTGTCCTTAGGCCCCAGTCACGTGGCTGCATCCCCCATTAACCAGTGGGTCAGCAACTTCAGGTGGTCTTGGCAGGTAGAAAACTCATCCAGAGACAGGCATCAGGAAATATCAGTTTTATTTGCCCTGGCCATCACGTGTGTGGCCTATATCATAAACCTATTTAAGCACATGCCATTCTTAGCTTGCCCTGCGTCTTAACTTCTTTCAGCCATGTCTCCTCCAACCTCCATGCTGGCAAATCTTTCGTCCCCCTTTTGCCCTTTAGGCAAAACCTTTTATAACCTTCTTAGACCCCTCCCAAGGAATGGGAGCATCTAGCAGGTAAAGTTACACATAGCAAGACCCCTCCCAGGAATGGGTCTTGCAGGTAAGATCAAGTTACACGGGAAGAATGAAGGGATGGGTTACAAGTAACACAATTACAATGGTGTTCAGTCACTTAAATCTCCTTGATGTCACTTTTTCCACAGATGGGACAAGAGTATGTTATTCCACTGAGTCCTGTGGGTCTCCAGGATGGGGAAAGGACTGGAAACCTATAACTCGATGAATCATAGCAGGTTTCTGGGGGGATCTAAGTTTTGACCAGTTCGTTGTTGTTGTTGGTTTTTGGGCCCCACCCACCCAGAGGTTCTTAGTATTTACTCCTGGTTCTGTGCTCTGGGATCACTCCTGGTGGGGCTTAGGGGATCATATGGGATCCTGGGAATTGAATCCAGGTAGTCTGCATCTATCAATGGCCCACTTGAAGCAGGTTTTTTTTTGTTTTTTTTTTGGGGGGTCACATCTGGTGGCGCTCAGGGGTTACTCCTGGCTCTGCACTCAGAAGTTGTTCTCAGTAGGCAGAGGGGACCATATAGGATGCCGGGAATTGAACTTGAACCACTGTCTGTCCTGGGTCTGCTGCATGTAAGGCAAATGCCCTAGCTCTGTGCTATCTCTCTGGCCCCTGTAACAGCAGGGTTTTTTTTATTTGTTTTGTTTTTATGCCACACCTGACTGTGCTCAGAGGTTACTCCTGGCTCTGTGCTCAGGACTCACTCCTAGTAGTGTTCAGGGGACCATATGGAATATCTAGGATTAAATCTGGGTCATTTGCATGCAAGGTAAACACTCTACCTGCTGTGTTATATCTCTGTCCCCCTTGTGGTGGTTTTACAGGAGGATGTTTATTGTGGGGCAGGAAGTAAGTATGAGACGAGGGTCATGCTTCAAACTGAAGCCTGATCTTTCCTTCTAAGCCTTCCCTTATGCAGTGACTGCCACAGCAGCTAGGCACCCACAAAAAATACAGTCTTCGTTGTTTTCTGGTCACAACAACAGTGTTTGGGAGTTATTGCTTGCTCTGTGCGCAGGAGATCACTCCTTGCTGTGCCTGAGGGACCATATTTTACTGGGAATGGCACCTGGGCAGGTGTTTAGTCCTTGAAGCTCTTTCTGGTTCACAAGCCAGGAATTTGGAACAACTCTCTCCTCCACATCATGTCTTTTTTTTTTTTTTTTCTTGGCTACACCTGGTGATGCTCAGGGGCCACTCCTGGCTATGCGCTCAGAAATCACTCCTGGCTTGGGGGACCATATGAGACACTGGGGGATTGAACCACGGTCCATCCCAGGTTAGCTGCGTGCAAGGCAAACACCCTACCACTTACACCACCGCTCCGGCCCCATCCACATCATGTCTTAGCCAACTTTACTTCTCCATTCACATGAGTTTCCCTGTCTCCATCTACAGCACAATCCCCCCCTCCAAACTCTTGTAAGGGCCTCTAACAAACTGCCTCATTTTTTTTGGAGGGGGAGGGGGCTCACACCCAGCAGCTCTCAGGGGTTACTCCTGGCTCTATGCTCAGAAATCGGTCCTAGCAGGCACGGGGGACCATATGGGATACCGGGATTTGAACTGTTGTCATGCTGCATGCAAGGCAAACACCCTACCTCAACCTCGATGCTATCTCTCCGGCCCCTGCCTCATCATTTTTTACTCAGTAGTGGGCTGATCTTTCTGAAACACCTATCAGACTATGTTGTGGAGAGCAATGGGAGCCATGCAGGGGGCCAGATGATCTGGCTGAGAGGCCTCAGGAGCATTGACAATCCTCAGCTCTCCGGCAACCTAATCTTCTGGGAAATAATCTCCCCTCCCCAGCCTGTGGGCCCCTTGGACTGTGAATTATCAAGGCAGCTGCTGCAAACTTTATCACAGTACTTTATGCAGTTTATCATTTCACACACACATCAAACATTTGGAATAGATAATACCTTGCCAGTATGAAAAGACACATTGTTAAAAACTCACTCTCCCATGCCCTCTTCATTCACCCATTTCCCTCCACTCCCACCCAGTTTTTTTTTTAATTAGGTTTTGTATCTCCAGGCTGTCTATAGCAAAGATAAGAAAATATTAATTCATACTTTATTGCTTCCCCCCACTTTTTGGGGGTGGTCCTACTTAACAGTGCTTTGGGGCTATGTTGGTGGTGCTAGTGGTGGGGAAATTATGTGGTGCTAAAGACTGAACACAGAATTCCCATGAAAATCATGTGCTCCAGCCCTTTGAGCTCTGTGTATATGGCAGGGGGAGGGGATAGCAGGGGGAGGAGAGGCATCCTCCACTCCTTTTAACCTAAATTAAACAGACTGCTTTTTCTGCACTCACATCTCCCCTTAACATATCTTGGAAATTGGGCATGATAGCACACAGGCCCAGCGTAGCATCCTGGATCTTGCCCAAACAACAGAGTGTCTGGAGTGTGTCTGGGACCAGTAAGGGATCCTCAGACTTTGGAAGATCTCATTCTGATGTCTGACCCAACCCCACTCCAGCCTTCTGCAGTGATCACAGGAATCCTAAATCCTTTGAGGAAAATCTTAAATTCTGTTTACATATCTTGCTCACCTTCCAGGACAGAATGTACATCCCATCCAAGTGACTCACTCAGCATCAAATGACTAATTTCTGAAAGCTTTTCTCTCTTCGGAGTTGAAACCTGCTCCGCGTGGCTGCCTCCTCATGCTCAGACATTAACAGTGCTCCTCTTTCCCCTCTGAGATTTTTCAGCAGATTAGTAGGATTATTGGAGGATAGATACCCTCATCTAACTTTTATTTGTTTGTTTGTTTTGTTTTTAGGTCACATTTGGTGAGGTTCAGGAGTTATTCTTGGCTTTGAACTCAGGAATTACTCTGGGTGAGGCTTGGTGGTGCCTGGGATTGAACCTGGGTTGCCTGTGCTCAAGGCTAGCACCCTGCTTCCTGTGCTATCTCTCCTGCCCAGCCCCACTCTTCACCTAACTTTTTCCAGCCTGCAAGACTATCTTCCAGCAGGATCTCTGCAAAGCCCCACATGCTACTTTCTCACTGTCTCCCCTCCTGTCCACAGGTATGTGCATGAAGGGCGGTTTCGGATCGAGGAGAGGACGCTGACGGCCTTCCAATGGCTCTACAGCCCCCAGCAGCACCGCATCCTCAGCCGAGCTGACCTTGAGTCACCCTCCAGGTAAAGGAACCGGATGCCCAACCTTCATTTTCCAGCACCCTCAACTCCCATGGATATTTAGGTAGCCTGTAAGCCCCATTTTGGGAACTGTTGTCCTTGGTGGTGGAAGGGACTTCAGGCTCCGGTGTATCAGCCTGGGTGTTTTTCCCACCCAAGTGTACTGAGTCATTGCTTTCTCCTCTGTAAAATGGGCTTGACCTTATATTCCTTGCTTGCTAACTGAAGGATTGATTCTGAGTGAAATCATGTCATCAATAAACTGGTTTCTACTTTTTATTTGATTTTACTTGGTTTTTGGGTCATACCCATTGGTGCTTAGTGTTTACTCCTGGCTCAAGGACATTACTGGCAGGCTTGGGGGACCATGTGTGGTTGAGGGGATTAAACTCAAGTAAGCAGCATGCAAAGCAAATGCCTGACCCACTGTACTATCTCTCTGGCTTTGGTTTCAACTTTTTATATGGTATCCATTTTTCTTTTCTTATTTTTTTGTTTTTTTGTAACCCTGGCAGTACTCAGGGGTTTCTCCTGGTTCTGTGCTCAGGAACCACTCCTGTCGGACCACTTGGAATATCATGTAGGATATTGGGAATCAAACCTGGGTTGTGTGCAAGGTTATACCCACTATGTTATTGTTATGCCCCCTATGGTGTCTATTGTATTGATTATTTTATTTGCCCCTTTCCAGCCCTTTGTTGGATGTTAGAATAACTAGAGGGTTTACACACTTTATCTATAACACTTTGTGGTACTCAGTATGTAGCGTTGGTACTGAGGCTCAGCCTGCATGGGGGTATGGTACAACTGGTACAACTGAGTCTCCCTGGGCTTCCAGCCAGTTCTTTTTCTCCCCTTCCCAGGAGATAGGGATCTAACCCAGGACTTAACACATGCAAGGCAAGTACTTTCCTACTGGGCCCCTGGTTTCTCCTGAGGAGGCAGGACAGCCAGTATATTTGTTGAGCAGCCTGCCTTCCCTTCCCTTTCCTCCCCCACACCCACAGTCTGAGTGGGGGGCTGGGGAACAAGCCCTTTCCTGGCTCTATTTCCTGTTCCCACATTCCTGCCTGTACTTCCTCCACACAGGGATGGCCATGTTGCCGCCATACCCCTGCCAAAGACTTCTGCTAGCTCTGACCCTGGACCTTTTCTTTCATCTCCCCTTCAAAACCTTTTGTTCCAGTTTCTAAGTTGGATCCTCACAGCCCTGAATGCAGAGGCCTCCTCCCTAGGGGCAGGTGAGTGAAGATAAAATCATTTATAGGGCAATGTTCTTCCCATAGTTCTCAAAAAAAAAGAAAAAAAAATCCAGAAATAAGGCTCAGTCAGTTGTCAGCAGTCCTGTCTGCTTGATGATCTCAGAAATATCAGGACTTAACAAGGCAGATAGGAACTCTGGATACAGTTTTACCCAAAGAAGTTCCATGACTTGGTGGTGCTCTGGAAGTGATAGGAATACTAGGAAAGGTTACTCAGGCCAGCAGTGGGTTCCTAGGGTTCAGAGGATGAACTTTAAATAATATAGAGAAAAGGCAAAAAGTCCTTAGAAGCTAATCATGTCTCCCAAAGTGGGTAGCACCATCTTGTGTTTTTGTGTTTTATTGTTGTTTATATTGTTGTTGTTTTGCAACACCTAGTAACACTCAGGGATTACTCCTAGGTCTGCTCTTAGGATTCACTCCTGGCAGACTTGGGTAACCATATGGGATGTCAAGGATTGAATCAGGTGCAACAAGGCAAGACCTTGTCCACTGTACTAAGTCTCCTGCCTCTAGAGTAGCACTATCTTGCTGCCACAATCCTGGGTCTGATAGTAGGAATCTTTTTGTTGTTATTTTATTTTAAATTTTGTTTTGGGGGCCACAATTCAGGGTTGGTAGTAGGAATCTTTTTGCTGTTATTTTATTTTAAGTTTTGTTTTTGCCCCTACATCCAATATATTTAAAGCTTACTTATGGATCTGCCTCAGGAATCAGTCCTGGCAATACTCAGGGGACCATGGGAGGGTTATAGATTGCTGGGGATCAAACTTGTTTCAACCACATGCAAAGCATCATCTTACCCATGATACTCTCTCTTGGGCATTCTGCTGTTCATTTAAAGGTAGATTTCCAGGGGGGTTCTGAGTGAATGACTTTGTTTTTTTGAAAAGGGGAGATAAGTCAAATAAATTTGGGAACTTTTGCCTGGATTGCAAGATTGTTGGGAAGGATTGGGTAAGTAATTCAAGCGTGTGTCTCTAAGTCATTCAGGAAAGACCAAGAGGACAGCATGATTGTCCTGAGGACATGTTGGTCAAATGTGGCTGTGAAGGGCCAGGATTTCAGTTTATGACAGTATCAAAGCCCTATTGAATACTAAGTGCCCTCTGATAAAAGGCGCTTCTCCTTTCCTATCTGGCTACTAATGCTGTCTCAGTGTATCCTCTTCTGCTCTCTGTCCCTTGTTTATTGCCAATAGTACCCAGGTGGGGTGCCCAGAACTCTGCTGTATTCGGAGGCATTAGTCCAAGAAAGGGGATCCAGAATATAGAGGCACTAGCTGGAAGCATCAGGAATCAAGCATGCTGGGAAAGGTTACTCAGGTCACCAGGAGCTTGTGGTGGGAACAGGCTCTCAGTGGATGGGGAGGCTTGTTCCAAGACTGAGGTGGTTTGGTTCAGATACGGCTCCTCAAGAAAATAGAAGTGGGGCCGGGTGGTGGCGCTAAAGGTAAGGTGCCTGCCTTGCCTGCGCTAGCCTTGGACGGACCACGGTTCGATCCCCCGGTGTCCCATATGGTCCCCCAAGCCAGGAGCGACTTCTGAGCACATAGCCAGGAGTAACCCCTGAGCGTTACCGGGTGTGGCCCAAAAACCAAAAAAAAAAAAAAAAAGAAAATAGAAGTGGTTGAAGTGATAGTATAGTTGGTAGAGTGCTGGCCTTGCATGCAGTTAACCTAGGTTTGATCCCCAGCAGTCTATGGTCCCCTGAGCTCTGCCACAAAGTGGCAGAACACTGCCCTACAAGTGATCCCTGAGTGCAGAGCCAGGAATAAACCCTGAGTACTTCTGTATCTTTCCCTCAACAGCTCCCCCAAAAGAAAAGAAAATAGTAAGAGAATAAAAGGGATAAAATAGTAATAGATTTTGGCCTCTAATCCTGTCTGTATCTGGGCAGCTGCTTGAGTGAATGAGTGCTGCTGAGAGTTCAGTCACCTTAGAACCGAGGTATAACCTCATGTTGAGATTTTAAGAAAACGCTGTGTAGGGCAGAACATGGAGTTGGGGAAGGGAGATCCCATTGCTCTAAGACTCAAATCATAAGAGTTCTCAGTTTGCTTACTCATTGGGTAGATAGGGACTGGGCCTCTTTCCTTTGCCCAACACTGCTGGATATTATCCAGGGCAAGTTGCATGTAAGGAGATTGATTGGACAGACTGCTGAAAGAGTGCAACAGACTGGTCAGTCCTGCCAGTCTTTCTTCTGCTCTACTCTGGCTCAGGCCCTGGGGTTATGGTTCCTTGTAAAGCAGGTACTGGTCCTGTCTCCATTGGACACACAATTTCATTGGGTTACAGACACAGGTGTAAGAGAATTTTCCAGGGTGAACAGACAGCCAAGGAGGCATCTAAAGCAGGGTACTGAGATCCAGAGTAAATTAGTGAGGGGCCTGAGTATCAGTACAGAGGAGATGGCATTTGCCTTGCAAGTGGCCAGCCCCAGGTTCAATCCCCAGTATACCAGCACTGCCAGGAATGATCCCTGGGCACAGACGGAGCCAGGAGTATACTCTGAGCACAATTGAGTGTTGCCTAAAACAAACAGCAGCAACAACAACAAATAGTAAATGTGTGTGTGTGTGTGTGTGTGTGTGTGTGTGTGTGTGTGTGTGTGTGTGTAGCTCTGGGAGGTCTCCTGCGAAGCTGGCATATGCACTGACTCCCTAAAGATATAAGGAGCAGCTGCCGGCGAGGGGTGTTAATGCATGGGGGAAAGAATATTCCTGCAAGGGAAACAGCAAGTTCAAGGCCCTAGGATTATTCTAGATGAAGAAAGTCACTTAGTGCTATTAAGGAAAGAGTTTTCTAGCACTCAGAACAGCGGGGAGGACTGAATGAACTTCCAGTCACTGAGGGGTGCAGGCTCTGCTTGGCAGCAGCCCTCCATGGGCACTCCTAGAGTTTGCCCTGAAGACCCTTCATTCTAACAAGCTCTGGTAGTTGAGGTGTCTTCTTGGTTTGTCAGAAACTGGGAGACTTTGCATTGAGCAGGCTTCCAGGTCCAGCACAGGGGAAGTTTCAGGGGTTCTAGCCATCCTTCGGGTCTGGTCTCCCATTTCCAAGTACAGAGAACGGGCGCACCCCCTCCCTAGTTCTCCGCACTCAGAGCTAGAGGACGCGCATCCTGCCAGCCCCTTCCCACAGCCCTGGCTTGCCCTGTCCTCCAGCCACGCCGGGGGAGCAGGTGAGCCGCTCCCCCTTTTCTCTCTCCCCGGGGCCCTGGGGTGCCGCCGCCCCGCCCAGCGCCTTTGTTCCCGAGAAGCCGCCTTGGGCAGTCAGTCCGTAGGCGTTGGCAACGCGCGCCTACCCAGAGCGTTGGCGGTCCAGTCCGTAGACCTCCCTCCTCCCCAACTACCCTCGCCCTGGTCGCCCCCGGGTGGTCCCCAATCCTCCCCGACAGGTACGCTCCCCAGGCGCGCGCGGGTGGGCCTCTGGGACTTGGGGCGCCGGTGGCGGCAGTGGCCCGGGAATCTGGAGAGCCGGGTGGACCCCCCAAGGTCCTCCTTCCCCCCACCGGGCTTTGGGGCCACGCGCGCGGCTCGGGAGGCGCCGGAGCGTCGGGCAGGTGTGCGGGCGGCTCGGGCGCGCAGCTTTGTGCGTGCGGAGCGCGGGGCTGGCTGCGCGCGTGTGCGCGTGTGCCGCGGTGACGGTGACGGTGCACGCGACTGGGCGGGCTGCGAGGGGGGCCCGGGGCCGCGAGGAGGGGGCCGGAGTCTGGACCCAGACGGTGTTGGCGGCGCTGCCTGCGGGCCGTGGCACTGGGCTGAGCGCGCGCCGCCGCCTGTCGCGGTGGCCACTGCGGACACGTTGGGGAGTGATCCCTGGGCGCCAGGTGGCCCCGAAGGTCAGTGGGACGGGGGGCTGTTGTAGGGGGCAATCCCGCAGGCAGCCTGGATCCGAGGGTGAGGGCTGGCTGGGTGGGACTTGGCGTGCAAGTGGAGCTGGGTCTCGAATGTGAGTGCGTGTGTCTGCAAAGAGACACGTAGCCCGCGCGAACGGGTGTGCGAGCCCACGTTGCGGTGCCCTGAGCCGCCCCGCGCACCAGGGGGACGTTTGGGAAGTGGGGTGCCTGGGCGCAGAGATCTGCAGGTGGTGGGGCATTGCGCACTCGCCTCTCCCAAGCCGTGTGTATGTGTGTGTGTGTGTGTGTGTGTGTGTGTGTGTGTGTGTGTGTGTGTGTGCGTGTGTGTATCTGGCTGGAGAAACACACCGAGGTGTCAGTCAGTCCTCAGTTGTTTACAGGTGGTGGGAGAAGCCAGAAGCCGTCAGTCTGAGGGAGTCCAGAAGGATCCTGGGTCCGGGCTATCTTGCATTGTTTTTGTTTTCCCCCTAAAGGACCCCCACCCCATCCTCATTCCAACCTGTGCCTTTGTCCGGGAGCATGGGGAGCTAGGACCGTGTGTGGTGATGCCGGGGAGAGGCCTTGGTGGACCTTTGGGGCAGGGGATGCTTGCCACTCACTTCTAGACCTGCCAGGTGGCTGAGTTGGGGGTGCCAGTCCTGGCTGAGGTATATATGTTCAGGGAACCTCAGCAATGTGGAGCCTCTGCTTGGTTTTACCGCCACCACCAGCTGCTGCATGTCTAGACCTGATATGGGGTGGGGAGGCATCTTTCTTAGCATCTGTTTCCTGTAGCTTCCCCTTCACCCTCTAACATGTCTGCGCGCCCCCATTCACATGCAAGTGGGATCTGAGCTCTGCCTCTGCCCAGTTCCTCCCATCAGAGCCATCTCCATAGGGCACAATAGGGTTCCTGGGCCTGGTGCCAGGGCTCCCCAGTTCGTTCCATGCTTTGTAACCCTGAGCCCATCTCTTATGCCCTATGGACCTCAGTTTCCCATGGAGAGAGGAGCAGGAGCCCCTCCCCCCCCAATCCCTTCCCTGCTTCCTGCTATGGGGTGAAGAGTAAACAGAAGCTGCCTGGGTTGGGCTGCTGGAGTGACTCAGGACCTGTACCTGAGCTGCTCCCTCAGAAAAAAATCCCAACACATCTCTGTGACAGGAAGGGCTAAGCCTGTATGTCCTCTCAAGCAGGTGTGTGCATATATGGGGGTGAGTCCCAGGAGTGGGACATAGGCTGTTTGCTAGATCTGACTGCTCAGACCTGGCTTTCTCAGGCCTCCCTGGCTTCCAGGACATTGAGGAGGGCTGGGATGTGGCTGAAGGAGGCTGCTGGGGCTGGTGGACCTGCCCTGTTGCAGAGGGTCTGGAAAAAGTGTGGTGGAGGTGGCTTGGCTCCAGGAGAGATGGGCCTCATGCTGTCCCAGCCCTCCTCCCTGTTCCAGGAGCCTATCTGTGCCGAGTGTGGCTGATCCCTGTGGTATGTGGTTTCAAGGGAAAGGGTCCCTGGTACCCGTGGCCTATTGTCACTCAGACCTGATTTTGAATCTGCACCTCATTCCTGAACCAAGAGCCCCACAAACTTATCCTCCATGATTAAACCAAGAGCAGGGGAGAGACAAGGCTTGTAGGAGAAGTTGGAGAAGTCACATGAAGGGCATTACTACATGAGGTCCCACCACCTTGGGGAGAATGGGTCTTCTATGGAATTCATTTCAGAACTGCCTGTCAGGGAGTGAAATGAGCAGCATTTCCAGTCAACTCCCATTTCCCCTCGTACCCCATTTCACAAGGGTGACTTTATGTGAAGGAGGCCATATGGACTCATAAGGGCACAACACAACCCCAAGGAGTCCCATGCAACCTAGAATGAAGCATGTCTCACTTCACATTGCTATAGCCTGCACCCCTGGTCACTGCCCCAGGGGTTGGAGTGAAACCTGGGCTCAATGAGCTTTAAGGAGCACACAGAAACATATTATACATAGAGTGACTCTGGGCAATCAATAACACATCTCAGAGTCTCACTTTCCTTATCTGAGTTTTGTGCATGGGAAATAATGCATTAATTAATTTATTAAATAAAAGTATGAAAAATTTAAACTTCATTGATTGATTGGTTTCTGGGCCACACCCAGCGGCTCTCAGGGGTTACGCCTGGCTTTGCACTCTGAAATCGCCCCTGACAGGCTGGGGCACCATATGGGATTCGAGAGAATCAAATTGGGTTTCTCCTGGTTCGTCTCTATGCAAGGCAAATGCTCTACTGCTGTGTTATCTCTCCGGCCCCTTTATGACATGTTTTAACTCATGAAATGAAAAATATTGTTTAAGCCCCTGTCCTTATTTTTTATCGATATGATGACAAGGCAGGGGGGATGTTGGTTGCACATTAGATTCCAGTACTCCCACACTTGGTGGTAGTGCTTGCTTGGGTCCGACCCCTGGCTACAACACTCACGTTCTCCTACACTCTCATTGTATGCCAAAGATTGCACTTACCATGGTGGTGCCTTCAGGATTGCTCTGGGCATGGGTGAGGCAGAACTGGGTCATGAATTTGTAAGGCTGGTGCTTCATCACACGGAGCCATCCCTAATCCATGTTACATTTGCAAACTCAGTGTTGGGTATGTGTTCAGGGCTGTATTTCAGTTGACAAGGTATCCCAGGGGGCTCAGAGAGCCAGAGAAATAGTATTGTGAATAGGGCTTTTGCTTTGCATGTGACCAGCCAGGGTTTGATCAGTGGCATATAGTCCCTTGAGCCCGCCGGGATTAATTTCTGACTGCAGAGCCAGGAGTAAGCCCTGTACATCAATGGGTGTGGCTCAGAACAAATAAAAACTAAAATAAAGCTGGAGGCTAGGGAAGTTGATTTCTGAAAACTCTGGCTGGTCAGATCTGGGGCTTAGGGCTCAAGGGACAGACCCCCTCTGGGCCGGTCAGTTCCATGTTGAACCGAAGCTCACTTTTACTTTCCCAGACCCCCTGAATAGTTCAGCTTCACATGCTGTTGACTTGGTGCCAGCAATGCTCTGGCCTTGAGTAGGCTCAGATGTTCCTCTCCCTGGACTCTGCTTCTGACAGGACATGGGAGCCAAGCATTGGGCAGAGGCAGCGAAGGAGAGCAGGCAGCTTGAAAGTAGCTTGCAAGAGTACAGGGAGGGCTGCTGCTGGCATTTGGAGCCGGCAGATGGTTGTGGGCACTGGCCTGAGCCACAGTCAGTGGGGAGGACAGGACAGGGGGAGGGAACAGAGGGCAGGAGGGAGATGAGAGCAGGCTGGCAGAAGGCAGAGGAAGGATGGAGGAACCAGGCCTGTGGAGTGAGTGGGGCTATGTCAGTGCCAGGATTAGTAAATCTGTAATGGTGGGGCAACCTGGGTTTGCAGTTCAGGGTGGCCTGTAAGAAGGGAGATAGTGGCTGGGGAAACCTGAAGACATAAGCTGGAACAGGCTTGATATTTCAAGCTGTATCATTCATTGACCAGCCTCCCTGCTTCCCTTTTTCTCTACATTTTGACCTCTCTCCCTTGGGCTGCTCCCCACTTTGGGAAGGAGGGGGGTGCTACTATTTGCAGACTTTTGGGTCCCATCGAAAGCAGTGATTAGAGAAGAGATGGATGTCATCTGAGTCCTTTCTGGTGGCCTGTTGCCATGGAACCAGGGCGCCCTGCTCTTTTTGCCCTCTCTCATCTGCCTGAACAACTTGCCACCTCCCCCAGGGGAGGCTGCACAGTGGGGCTGGATGCATCTCCTCCTGCTCTTGCACCAGAAAGGTCAGTGTGCCAGCCCTCTGCCTGCTGGTGTGAGACTGCTGCCTTCCTGGCTCATCATCCAGACTCTGCTCACCTCTTTGGGCGAGCTTTCGTTGGTCCTATTGTTTTGATTTTGCTTCTAAACCCAAGCAGTGCTTGGGGATTGATCCCTGCAGAGTTTGCTGTGCGAGGAATCAGTTCCTGGTGTTATGCTCCAGCATGTTGAAGCATCATCTCTTTTTTTTTTTTTTTTTTTTTTTGGGCCACACCCGGTGACGCTCAGGGGTTACTCCTGGCTATGCGCTCAGAAGTCGCTCCTGGCTTGGGGGACCATATGGGACGCCGGGGGATCGAACCGCGGTCCGTCTCCTAGGCTAGCGCAGGTAAGGCAGGCACCTTACCTCCAGCGCCACCGCCCGGCCCCGAAGCATCATCTCTTTAGCCCTCAGAAGACATCAGTAAGGGGAAGATACCTTTGTTCACATCTGTCAGTGCTTTGGTGCTTCTCTGCTGGGAGTTTCTATCTCATGTCTGGTTCTAGTTTGCCATGTTGCACTTGCTTCTCTCTCTCTCTGCCTCTCTCTGCTTTTCTGTTTCTGTCTCTTTCTTACTCTCTGCTGCTTTCTCTTTCCTTTCTGTTTGCCACAACTCTTTGTGATTACAGACAGTTAAGAAGATACCTTTCGGGCCTCCCAATTCTTACCACAGGCTATGTTCTTTACACTGACTGTATAGAAAGAGGAGGTACAGTAAATGCACCCTTATACACCTTAACCCAGGCCCTTTGCCTGGTCTGTATTGTGAATTGGGGGACCAAAAAAAAAAAAAAAAAAAGGAAGATACCTTTTGGGCTGGAATGGTAGCACAGTGGTAGGGCACTTGCTTTGCATGTAGCTGACCCAGTATGGATCTCGGTTCGATCCCCGGCGTCCCATATGGTCCCCCACTCCAAGAGCAATTTTTGAGCACAGAGCCAGGAGTAACCCCTGAGCATCACTGGGTGTTGCCCAAAATCCATAAAAAGAAGAAAAATAAAAAAGAAGATACCTTTCACCTGCTCAAGATGTATAGTAGCAACGGAACTCCCAAAGCAGATCCAAAACAAGAGCTATGGTATGAGGACCCTGGCCTTAGATAGGGCTGTGTGGAGCTCTTTCTAGTGATCAGTCTTTTGGTTTGCTTACAATACCTGTTGGTGCCCCATTCCCTTTTCTAGGTCACAGCAGACATGGATAACAGGAGAGTTGCCAATTAGTTGTCAGGTAGTGGCTTAGACCTGTGTGTGTGTGTGTGTGTGTGTGTGTGTGTGTGTGTGTGTGACTGAATGTGTCTGTGAGAAACTGTGTGTGAAAGAGTGCATGAGTACATATATAAGAGAATATGATATTGTATACATGAAAGAATATATGAATGTGTAAGAAACTGTGAGAGAGTATATGAAAGTGTGTGTGAGTACAGGCTCCCTTATTGAGTTCATGTCTTGCATTTGGGGCTGACCATTGGTGTGAGATGTGTGAGATCTCTCAATACAGTCCTCTGAACATGCTTTCCCCATGAACGGGTATGATCTTTCTCAAAGCATGGTGACTGGGTTAAGGGGCAAGAATCCCAACAAAAAGTAGAGTAAAAGCTGTTTCACATTTTGTTCGTTTTGGGGTCTCTCTTGGTGGTTCTCAGGGCGTACTCCTGAATCTGTGCCCAGGGATCATTCATGATAGTGGTTGGAGTACCATATAGGATGCCGAAGATTGAACCAAGGTTTGTCCCATGTGAGTCAAATACTCTACCCACTGTACTATCTCTGCAGGCCTTGTTTCACCTGTTTTTTCTTCACCTGAGAAGTGATGTGACCTTGCTTCTTTTTTTTTTGTTTTGTTTTTGTTTTTGTTTTTGGGTCACACCCGGCATTGCTCAGGGGTTACTCCTGGCTGTCTGCTCAGAAATAGCTCCTGGCAGGCACGGGGGACCATATGGGACACTGGGATTCAAACCAACCACCTTTGGTCCTGGATCGGCTGCTTGCAAGGCAAACGCCGCTGTGCTATCTCTCCGGGCCCCCGCAACCTTGCTTCTTTTGCAGTCACATATCTCCTCTGATCCAAGAGGAGGATAGTGAGACTCCCTCTTGTCAATGATGAGTGTCAGGGCCGGAGAGATAGCATGGAGGTAGAGCATGTGCCTTGTATGCAGAAGGATGGTGGTTCGAATCCTGGCATCCCATATGGTCCTCCAAGCCTGCCAGGAGCGATTTCTGAGCACAGAGCCAACACCTGAGGGCTGCTGGGTGTGACTCAAAAACCAAATATATACGATGAGTGTCAGTACCACATGGTAACCGAGGCATGTGGAGGACTGGGAGATGCTCAAAGGTAAGGAGCACAGGGGTTGCATGTGAGAGGCCTGGGCTTCATCCCTGCTCCACATGGTACCCTGAGCATCACCAGTATAGCCACAATAAATAAATAAATAAATAAATAAATAAATAAATAAATAAATAAAACACCTGAGGCTGGAGAAATAGTACAGTGGGTAGAGAGCTTATCTTGCACATGGCTGACCTGACCCAGGTTTGATTTCTGGCATTCCATATGGTCTCCGAGCATTGCCAGAAGTGATTCCTGAGTTCAGAGTCAGGAGTAAGCCCTGAGCACTACTGGTTGTAGCTTAAAACAAAACAAAACAATTCAAAACACCAAAACCAAACGAAATCAACCCCACAAAAAACCAACAACAACCCTAAAACAAAAAACAAAGCCCCTCCCCAATCCAAAACCAAAATACTAAACAAAATAAACATGAAGGGGTTGAGGATATACCTCAGTAGTAGATTGTTTGAGTCCCTGGGTCAATCCTTGGCTGGAAGAAAAAGAAAAATGCTTATAGATGGGAATGTCTTTGGAAAATACAGTCTGCCATAGCCACTTCTAGGCAAATGACCTTAGCTGATTGGTCAAGCTAATCGGCTTGACCTTGGTGTCTGTGCTACAATTTACCTGTATTTAAAATAGAGAGGACTGGGCTCGGAGAGATAGCACAGCATTTGCCTTGCAAGCAGCCGATCCAGGACCAAAGGTTGGTTTGAATCCCAGTGTCCCATATGGTCCCCCGTGCCTGCCATGAGCTATTTCTGAGCAGACAGCCAGGAGTAAACCCTGAGCAACGCTGGGTGTGGCCCCAACCCCCCCCAAAATAAATAAATAAAAATAAAATAGAGAGGACACCATAGGAAATATCTCATTTGGTTATGCCTTTTATTGTGCCTATGTTCTCGAACTGGAGGGAGAGTTGCAGCAGATAGGGTGCCTCCCTTGCATATAGCCTATATAGATTCTATCCCCAGCACCATATATGGTCTTCTGAGTCCCACCAAGAGTGATCCCTGAGTACAGAGTCAGGCATAAGTTCTCAGCACTGCTGGCTGTGGCCTCAAAACAAAAATATGTCTGTATTATTTCCAACAGGTCCCCTGCACACAAGTGAGGTAGACCCCAGGTTTTCACTGAACTATGGAATCCATCCCTACCTCCTAACCCCTTCTCCTATAATATGGGAGATCCTGTACTATAGGCCCTTCAGCAATGGGGAGAGAGGAAGAAATTTTCAGTAGAAAAGACCTTTCCCACCTCTATATATGATATCACTCTAAGATGTTGATGGGAATACCATGAGGCTACGCTACTGTGTGAGTTTTCTGTACCTGAGGACAGCATGATGGCTGCTTTTCATCTAGAGGAACTTCCTGAACAGTTGGGGAACCTGGTGAATAGTTCAGAGGCTACTCCTGGTAATTATTCTCCAACAGGGCCAATGTTTCTATGCTAGGGTCTGAGGATGTGGTGCTATTTGGGACCAGTAGTATTAGGGCTGCACCTGCTGGTGCTCAGGGGACCATGTGGAGCCAGGAATCAAATCGAATTTAGGTACATACAAGACATGCAATCCAGCTCTTACTATTTCAACAACCAGTTTTCTTCCCCCCCCCCCCCAACTTTGGTGGTGCTCAGGATCACGCCTTTTTGTATGCCCAGGGATCACTTCTGGCAGGGCTTAAAGGACCATATTGGCTGCTAGAGACCGAACCTGTGTCAGCCCCTCTAAAGCAAATTCTCTGCCTTTGTATGATTTTTTCTGCCCCTGCCCAGACTCTTATAAGTGTCTGTGGGAGCTTCATTTTCTCCTGTTCCCTGACCTATCTCCATCTGGGTTCATCTGCCATAAATATTCCCAACTCAGTGTGCCAGGTTTGGTCCTCTTGGCTTCAGTTGGGGCTACTTCTCGGCTGGGCATTGGCAGTGGACTCAGGGATAATCCTGAGGTTTGACTGACCCCTTCCTGGTGGAATCTTGCAGCTACTACTTCCCTTATTTCCTACAGAAATGACAAGGAACTCTGGGTTTGAATTCTGTCACTCTAGCCCTGTTGACCTCAGGCAATTCCCTTACCCTTTGAGTCTTTGTTTCCTCAACCAGGATAGAGGGCATGATTGTGGTAAAAACTAAATGCAGTGAAAAGTCTGACTTCTCTGGTTCACAGGAGTCTCAAGACACAACTGCAGTTACTGTTTACAAATGAAAAGAAAAACAAACGGAGAGAGAGGGAGTGTAAGTGATTTCCCTACAGCCACTTTTAAAGTCGGAATCGAAGCCGGAACATTGTTCTAGTACCAAGAAGTACACACAGGGATATATTTATTTATCTATACTTTGTAGCACAAATCCCCGATTCTCCTTATTGGCGGGGGCGGGGCAGGGCAATATGGCTACCATCCTAGAGAAAAGACTGAGGAAACACCGAGATTTTCCATCTTGCTCTATCCAAACTTGCCTGTAGAGGGCCTCAGGGCCCACCTTCGGGCCCCTCCTAGAGAGGGACTTAAAGGTGAGGCTTTGCAAGTAATTGGGAGGCCTGGGAATGACCCAGCTGGGTGGGGGCCTGCCCAAGAGCTGACTTTATGATCTTAGTGAGAATCCCCTTCAGACTCCTGCCGCCCAAGCCTTCCTATAAATTACTCAGTGGTCAAAGATAATGGGCATATTATAGTGGATTTTATCCTGGTGTTTCTTCACTGCATCAATATCGTTTGGGGAATTAGCTAAAAGGGGATCAAAACTGGGCCTCTGGGGATCAAATCTAAAACTCCCATATGTGAAGCATTCAGTTACCTCATCGACCGAGTAAGCTAACACTTTGTTTTGTTTTGTTTTGTTTTGTTTTGTTTTGGGGGGGGGGGCACATTCAGCCAATGCCCAGGGGTTGCTCCTGGCTCTCCACTCAGGAATTATTTCTTTTTTTTTTTTTTTTGGTTTTTGGGCCACACCCGGTAACGCTCAGGGGTTACTCCTGGCTATGCGCTCAGAAGTCGCTCCTGGCTTGGGGGACCATATGGGACGCCGGGGGATCGAACCGCGGTCCGTCTCCTAGGCTAGCGCAGGTAAGGCAGGCACCTTACCTCCAGCGCCACCGCCCGGCCCCAGGAATTATTTCTTGCTGGCTTAAGGGACCATATGGGATGCAGGGGATCAAACCCTTATTGACTGTGTGCAAGGTAAATGTTTTACCTGCTGGACTATTGCTTCAACTCCATAGCTAACACTTAGGCCTGTGCCAGATACTGCTCTGCAGGCATTACCTTTGTGAACTCTCTTATCCCAAAGCCCTTTGAGGCATTGTGTTGGGAGCAGCTTCTCCCAGCACAGCTTATGTGTCTTGCAGAAACTGATTACACATATATAAGGACTAATAAATCTGGCACCAGAGAGATTGTACAGTGGGTTGGGCACTTGCCTTGCCCGTGGTCAACCCAGGTTTGATCCCAGCACCCCATATGGTCCCGTGAGCACTGCCAGGAGTATTACCAAAGCACAGGAGCCAGATATAAGCCTGGAACACCTTATGTGTGGTGCAAAAACAACAACAACAACAAAAAAAATAAAAAAGAACTTATATATCTGTTTAGACTCATCTTGCCTATAGCAGAATGAGTCTAATCAAAGCTGCTTTGTGCATTTTTTCACTTGAGGTTTTTGGTTTTGGTTTTTGGGCCACACTTGGCGGCTCTCAGGAGTTATTCCTGGCTCTGTGTTCAGAAATCTTTCCTGGCAGGCTCGGGGGACCATATGGGATGCTGGGGACTGAACCCAGGTTTGTCCTGGGTTGGCTGCATGCAAGGCAAACACCCTACTGCTGTGCTATCACTCCGGCTCCTCATTTGAGTTTTTAGGATATATATATATCTATATCTATATATATATATATGTATGTATATGTATATATACACACATATAGTGTGTATAAGACACACACACACACACACACACACGGTGGTACTCAGGAGCTTGCACCTGGATCTATGCTCAAAGATCTTGCTCCCAGAAGTGCTTGGGTACCAGGGATCAAACCTGGATATCCCACATGTAAAACATGTGTTCTTCCTGTTGAAGTATCATTCTGGTCTTAGGATTACTTTATGTACTAATACATGTGGCTTTTATTTTATTCTTTTTTGGGGAGTCCTGCCCAGAAATACTTAGGGGTTACTCCTGGCTTTGCACTCAGAAATCACTCCTTGTGAGGTTTTGGGGACCATATGGGATTCTAGAGATTGAATCCAGATCAGCAGCATGCAAAGCAAATGCCCTATCCTTTGTGCTATAGATCTGGCCATGTGCACTTAAATTTTTGAGAGATATTTCCAAATATGTACACACTAATGATAGAGGTGCCTGATCCCTTATCTCCTCACACATTATCAAAGATTTAACTTAGTTAAATTTAATCATTTTTGGTCCATGCCCATGGACTCTGTGTTCCCAGAGCTGTTTGGGGGAATCAAACCTGGGCTTCCTGCATGCACTCAGCCTCTGGAGCAATATTTCCTGCCCCTTAATGTTTCTTTCTTTTTCTTTTTCTTTTTTTTTTTTTGGGGGGGTCACACCCAACAGCGCTCAAGGGTTACTAGTGGCTCTATGATCAGAAATCACTTTGGCGGGCTTGGGGGACCATATTGGATGCTGGGATTTGAACCACCGTCCTTTGCATGCAAGGCAAACACCCTACCTCCATGCTATCTCTTTGCCCCCCCCTTAATGTTTTTTGTAAACCTTTACTATAGACTTTTACTAAAAGTGATACCTTATTGTTACTACACATTTGAAGAGTATTGCATACTCTGGCTGCTCACTCTCTCCTGGTATGATCATAATGAATTGTGCAATTCTTAGGTCTTACTCCTGGAACCCAATTTGCACAAGCTCTCCTCTTGCAAAAAAAAATTTTTTTTTGGTCATCATCTTGCTTTCAAAACTTGTGCAATGGGAAATTCAACGTAACCCTTGAGATAGTGTGGGAGGAAGTGATCAGTGGATTGTAAATCACAATGCAGAAATTAGAGGCCATTTATCTCCATGCTGGGGGAGGGACTCTTAACCAGTGTGGGGAGGCTGGCTGGGGGTGAATGCATCCTGTTTTCCTCTTTAACGCCATTCTCTTTAATCCTCACCTGGCGAATAAAGGAAGTAGAGGCTCATTCAGCCTTCGTTCTGGTGTCAGGAAAACTGAAGCTAAAGAGCAAATGTTCCTGCGGTGGAGCTGGGAACAGGGCTAAGTCCCATGGGCTCCGTCCCGCTGCTAGCGTCCTCAGTGTGGAGCCTGGGAGGATCCGATGAGCTAATGATCTGGTGCTGGCTTCTCTGGGGGCATCTGTTTCCTGAGCTTCCTGTAACTGGCTCATCCGTCCTCCAGGAAAAAGCACTTGCTCATTTTTTGGCTCCCGCTCGTCACTGTGAGGATGGAGCTGCCCAGAAGAGGAAACCACAGGTCCTCTCCTTTCCCTCTTGCCCACAGGGACTCACATGTGATGCCGGAACCTAGCTCCCAGCTGGCATGCTTTTCATTTCTTTTCTCTATGCTCATATTGTTGGGCAGGATGAGGGGGCTCCATCATGAGTTTTGGGTCTGGCTGGAACTCATCTTCAGCTGCTACCAGGAGCACCTGCAGACCTCTACCATGGAAGCTGGGGTTTTGGCACTTGCTGACCCAAATGCGCTCAGGCAGGGGAATGGAGCAACCTGGTCGAAAGGCCTTGGCTAGCCCATATCACCATTGCTGAGTGGTTCTCTCAGGACCTTAGTTTTCCCATCTATGAAATGGACATTCTCTTCTTCATCTGCTTCTGTGGGTCCCAGAGTCAGGGGGGGAAAGATTTGATTCAATGACTCAGAGAATGGCTGAGAATCTGGATTCTGGGCACATCTCACTCTTCTACCCTAAGTGCTAGCTGACTTTGGTCCCATCTCTCTCTCTCTCTCTCTTTCTCTCTCTCTCTCTTCTCTCTCTCTCTCTTTCTCTTCTCTCTCTCTTCTCTCTCTCTCTCTCTCTGTCTCTCTCTCTGTCTGTCTCTGTCTCTGTCTCTGTCTCTGTCTCTGTCTCTCTCTCTCTCTCTCTCTCTCTCTCTCTCTCTCTCTTTCTCCTTTGTTTTGGGGCCATTCCTGGCAGTGCTCAGGGAATTACATAGACTGCCTGGCCCCAGTGTTCTTTAACCTTTTGACCTGCTTCTCCCTGTGTGAACGGGAACCTTCAGAGAGACAGTGAGAGATTGTAGAGAGCTGGATAGAGAGGTCAGTACTGGCCCACACTCAGGTGCTAGTCCTGTCTCCTCTGCCCCCTTCCTTGTAGGTTCTGACCTCAATGTGGATTCTAAGTGAATCCTCAGATCTTGGAGGAAGCTGGGGCTGGCCAGACTCCCAGTGCTTTTCTTTCCTTTTGACTCACAGCCCTGTTCAGAGAGCTCAGCGACCCCTCATCACCCACATATCCTTGCACGCAAAAGAGGAACCAGGGGCCCAGGATCAGTGAATGCTGATGGGGTCTGAGGACAGAGTGGAGTTTATAGTTGATAATAACTATAACAACTTCCCAGAACAGCATAGTAGTCCTGTGCTTGCTCTCATCTGCTGTTTTGGGGGGTTGGTTGCAGCTACCCTACATAAGAGGGGGGGGGGCAGAGAGATAGCATGGAGGTAAGGCCTTTGCCTTTCATGCAGAAGGACGGTGGTTTAAATCCCAGCATCCCATATGGTCCCCTGAGCCTGCCAGGAGCGATTTCTGAGCGTAGAGCCAGGAGTAACCCCTGAGTGTCGTAGGTTGTGACCCAAAAACCAAAAAAAAAAAAAAAAAAAAAAGAGAGAGAGAGAGAGAGAGGGAGAGGAGGGAACCAAGGTCCAGAGTGGTGCAGGCACTTGTTAGAGGACATGTGGCCCTCAAACTGGGAAGCTGGAGTGTTGAAGAGCGTGAACAATGAATGCTCTGGATCGATGCCTCTTGGCTATCTTAAAACTTAGTGCCTAGAAGTTAAAGCCATCTGGGAACTGCCTTCTCTATGGAGACCCTCACTCTGGGGTACAAGGGCCCCTCCAAAGTTCCTGGAGGCTCATGGCCTGGAGGCAACCTGGATGTTGTGAGCTCCACATCCCACCCTGCTACTGTGGGCCAGATGTCACGGTTCTGCTTCTCAGTCCTGTGTTTGGGTTCCTGGTTTGTGTGTCCTTTATAGCCACCAAGAAAGGGGCCAGATGGGAGAATCTTTATAGGCCTGCTGGCCACTGGGCTCTCCCATTGCCCTACCAGGAGCTGGGCCTGCAAACACTGGCCTGGGATCGACTAGTTGGGAGTTTACCTGAGTGTTTGTATAGATTTGGAGGATCTTCAGTTGTTCCCTCCTGGAAATCTTGTGACTATGTGTGCACAGGTTAGATAGACAAAAAGGGGGTTGAAAGTGCATAAACAGGTGTAACTTTTGGGGGCATTACATCCAGTGGTGCTCAGGGATAACTCCTGGCTCTGCACTAGGTGGTGCTTGGGAGACTATATGGGCTGCAAGAGCCTAACCTGCTGTATTACTATTGTTCTGGTCCCTGCAGGTGTGACTTTGTAATTAATCCTTCTCTTCCTTTTCCACTTAAAAAAATATTAAAGTTCTTCAGAACCCCCTCAAGCACTGTTGGTTGTGGCCCCAACACAACAACAATAAAAAAGTTCTTTAGTGTCTGAGAGAGCACAATGGGCTGGAGCACAGGCTTTGCATGAGGCTTGACATGATCCCTGGCATTGGATGGTTCCCTAAGCACCACCAGGAGCAACCCCAGGAACAGAGCTAGGAATTTGCCCCTGACCACAGATGAATGTAGCTCCAAAATAGAAAAAAAAAACCAGAAAAACAAAAGTTGGAATGCATTTCAGGGTTGGGGTAAATGGTTCAAAGGGCAAGGATAATACTTTGCTTGTCAGACTCAGGCTTGATTCCTACACTGCATGGTCCCCGGACACTGCTAGGAGTGACACCTCACTTAACCTAGGAGTGATCACTAAGTGCCACCAGTTATGGCATAGAAGAACCCCAAAAAGCAAACAAACAAACAAACAAAAAGGAGACTTAATTAAAAAAAAAAAGAAAACCACATGAGCCAGAAATTACAGACAGGAATGTCTATTTGTAGCAAAACTAATAAATAAAACATTAGAATGAAAAGACCAAGGAATTAGGGTGATAAAAGGAGGAAGAGAAGAGGGGTCTTATTGGGTCCACTTAGTTTAGGGTCCTCAGCAGAGTTGAATGGAGGGGCCTGGCCTGGGAGAGGGTTAAATGCAAAAGGACTTTTCTTTATTTTTTTGGTTTTTGGACCACACCCGGTGACACCCAGGGGTCACTCCTGGCTATGCGCTCAGAAATCGCTCCTAGCTTGGGGGACCATATGGGATGTCGGGGATTGGACCGAACCATGGTCTGTCCTAGGTTAGCATGTACAAAACAAATGCCCTACTGCTTACGCCACTGTTCCAGCCCTGCAAAGGGACTTTTCTTAGAAGAATGCAAGATAGCTACAGGAAGTGCAGTCCTTGGAGTGCACTGGTGGGAGGAGAGGTCAAATGGGCAATGGCCATCCAGTAGGAAGCAGTTATGGAACAAACCTCAGAGTGGGGAAACTGCCTGATCCTTCCTTGACTCCTTCCAGATGTGGCCTGGCCCAGGACTTATACCTGCCTAGGCCAGCACTGCCTTGGGGTGAAGGACCTCAGCTTTGCCACTGGGGCTTAAATTGGTTCCTGAAATGGAACCTGCAGGTGCCCCCACATCTAGAGTGCTTCCTCTCCCCGCTGCTCTGAGGGTTTAACATTATTAAAAGTCTTTTTTTCTAGGGTAAATTCAATCCCCAGCATCCCATATGGTCCCCTGGGCCTGCCAGGAGCGATTTCTGAATGCCAATCCAGGAGTAATCCCTAAGCTCAGCCAGGTGTGGCCCCAAACAAACAAACAAACAAACAAAAAGACTGTCTTCCTCTTGGGCCTACTTTGCTGACCCTTAACACAGACCTATTCCCCCAAGTGGCTACTGGGGATCCAGTGAGAGAGGACAGAGGTGGAAACCACAGAAACTTTCTTTTGCTCTGTGTGCTCTTCACCCTACTCAGGGCTGTCTTCAGAGAATGCCAGTTTTGCTTGGGAAGGGGAAAAACCTGGGCTCCAGCTGTGAAGTCCACACCGTGGCCCAAGTGTATCTGTCTGTTCCCATTCTCTTGTGGGATGCTATTTCCCTGCAGACCACAACACTGCTGAGAAGCACAGTCCTGTGCCTATTGCGGGCACGTGTGCCTGTCCCTGTGAGTAACCCTATGGGCACATGTATGGTGGGGATAGAGGTGTAATCATGTGAGCCTGTGTCCATATGAACACACATGTGTTCACACAGTGATATGGCTGCGATGTGAGTGCATTCGTCTGTGTGCTGTGGGCCAGTGCCATGTGTGAGTAGGCATATGTTGTTGGCAATGTACAAGGTAGATGCATGCATGCTCATGGCTGATGCATCCAGCACCGTTACATGTGTTGGGCTGGTCTCTGTGGCCAGCAATGGGAGGACCAAGGTGTTGTCTGTTGCCGATGTAAGGAGAGGGAGAGGACCCAGGCTGCAGGACTCTGGAGCCATCTAGTCAGTCGTCTCTTCTCTCTCCAGCACCCTGTGGGCTTCCTGAGGCCTTCTTGAGTTCCAGGAAGGCAGGGCTCTGTGGTGCAATGGGCCTGCTGAGCCCCTTCCGGAGTTGTGGGTTCCTTTGGGTGTGGACAAGCTGCCCTTTGTGACCTCCCCTGCCTGTCTGGTGCCTCTGAGAGCAGGACACACCTCCACACCCTACAGCCTCACCCACAGGAAGCATGGGGTGTGGTCAGGCTACGCTGGGTGCCTGCTTTGTACCGGGGTCCTCTCACCCCGTAGCATCTTGGCCCTCTCATCCACAGCCCCAGGGATATTGCTGGAGCCCAGGGCCCGAGGCCACCACCATGTTTGGCAGGAAGCGCAGTGTCTCCTTTGGGGGCTTCGGATGGTGGGTGACAGGTGGCAGAGTGGTTGACGGGTAGAGTGGACAGAGTGGTGTGCTTTGTTTTGGGGTATGGGGCTGTGAGGAAGATAGAGAATCCTGTCAGGGGTGTCAGCTGCTAAGTGTTTCTTCATGTAGTCTTGTCAGGGATTTGGAGAGCTTGTGTGTGGCTGCATGTCTGTGTGTTTTTGTGTGGTCAGTTGTCTGTGCTTACCTGTGGCTTACCTTGTCTGTGTTCTTGCATATGGATCTTTCTGTGCTCTTTTATGTGGCTCTGTGTTCTTGTGTGTGGCTATCTCTCTGTGCTTGCATGTAGATTTATGTCTGTGTCTATGTACTGCATGTCTGTGTTCTTCATGTGGCTGTGTCCATGGACTTGTGTGTCCATATATCTGTGTGTTTACATGGGATAGTGCATGTGCCTGAGATGGATGTGTGTGCACGGTTGTGTGGGAAGTGGAGGTCTGGCTGGGCGTGTGCCTGTCCGTTAGAACACATGTGCATGCTTGTCTCTGGGAGCAGCCCACTGGCCTTTGGTATCGTCTAGGCTCTTATTTATGTGTGCTGGTCTGTTGGCTCTTTCTGGGTTCTTTGTTTCTTCAGACCAGGCAACATTCTGTGGTCTGTGGGGCCTTTGGGCCATCTCCTATCTGGGCTGCAGGCTGGTGAGAAGAGGGGGCATGTGCATCTCTGGGCTTCTGCATGCCCAGATGCTCCTCTTCTTCCCTGCACCCATGATAGACAAGTCTAGCTCTGTCAGCATGAGCACCAACTCTACTTGCCAGCCTCTTGCTAGGCCCTCAGGGCCAGAAAATGGGGGCTGAAGTCAAAGACTTGTCTTCTGTTTCCAGCTGTAGGCAGCTTCTCCTTAGCAGAGGAACAGGGCTTGGTGGTTTCTATTATCAGTTTCCTTTTAACTTCTGGGCCAGGGTGTTGCCGGAGTAAAGGTTCCTACTGCTGAGGTCAGGGTAGCCAGGAGTGAGCTGGTATGGGCTGATGAGGGGACCTAAAGGGAACAGGGAACCACTAAGGGAAGCCTTCAGAGGCTCTGTGCCCTTTCCCAAATATACACTTTTTGTTTGTTTTTGGGTGACACCAGTCTGGCAGTATTCAGTGCTTACTCCTGGTTCTGTGTCCAGGGATTATTCTTGGCGGTGCTTGGGAGATCTTTATTTATTTTTTGTGGGGGGGATTTGGGTCACACCCAGCAGCGCTCAGGGGTTACTTCTGGTTCTACACTCAGAAATCACTCCTGGCAGGCTCAGGGGACCATATGGTATGCTGGGATTCGAACCACTGTCCTGCGGGCAAGGCAGACACCCTACCTCCATGCTATCTCTCTGGTCCCTGCTTAGGGGATTTTATTTGGTGCTGGGGATGGAACCTGGGTTGGCCACATGCAAGGCAAGTGCCCTCCCCACTGTACTATCATTCCAGCTCCCAGGTGTGTGCAGGTTTGTGTGTTCCTTTATTCCTTTTGGAAAGTGCCATGCAGGGAGGAGATTTGGGTGCTGGACTGTGAGGATGGGACAGAGCCTGAGGTATGTAGCTTTTGCCTTCATCACTTCCTTGGATGCCTAGGCCCAGGAGGAGCTATTGCCCCAAGATGGGGTCTGGGCTTGAATCATGAAGGACACTCCTGGTGAGGGTTAGGTGTGTGAGGCAGGATTGGGCTTCTTTATTTATTTATTTATTTATTTATTTATTTATTTATTTATTTATTTATTTATTTATTTTTTGGTTTTTGGGCCACACCCGGTGTTGCTCAGGGGTTACTCCTGGCTGTCTGCTCAGAAATAGCTCCTGGCAGGCACGGGGGACCATATGGGACACCGGGATTTGAACCAACCACCTTTGGTCCTGGATCGGCTGCTTGCAAGGCAAACACCGCTGTGCTATCTCTCCGGGACCCAGGATTGGGCTTCTTGCAGGCCATGGTTGGGCATGGAGTGGGCCTCTGAGGTGCCTCTAGAGGGTGGGGGCAGACAGAGGGACTAACTTGGGCACATCAGGAATTGCAGGAGGCACTTATGGAATGGCTAAGAGGTGTTTGCTTTGATGACATTTGGTTTGTGGTGGTTGAGAGAATGGCAGGTTGGGTCAGAAAGTTGGGATGGCCAGAAAGGGGACCAGGATGAAGCTGTGCACTGGGACATGATCTAGGAATGACTGTTGGCTAATTGGGGATACATGACAGATTCCTTGAGCCCTGGCCTACTTGGTGATCATGGTGGTGGTAAAAGCCTGAGGGGAGGACCATGGACACCAGGTCTGGGAAGGTGACAGTAGTCTGGAATGGGATGGGGAGGGGCAGGTGAGATGGCACCGGGGTGGATGTGGGAGTCCAGAATGGGAGAAGCCTTGTGTCAATGCTGTAGTGCTTTAGCTTCAGCCACACCCACTCAGGGCTGCCCCTCAGCACAGGAGCCCTGGGGGACAGGCTACTGGGAAGTGTGGGTGTGGGATGAGGCTCCTGTGACCCAGAAGTGTCCCGGTGGCCAGCTCAGGAGTCTGACCACCCTGGGAGTCTAGGTTATGGTATTGGATGGACCGATTCATTGAGGGGCTCACTTGGGCAGGGACCTCTCTGGTTTCTGGTTTCAGGTTCCCCTACTGTTAGTGGGTCTAGAGAGGCTCACAATACAGAAACGTGAATATCATTATCATTGTTTTGGGTTTTGGTCATACCCAGCTATACTCAGGAATAACTCCTGGTGGGCTTAGGGGACTGAATGTGGTGGTGGGGATTGAACCCAGGTTGGTTGCCTGCATGGCAGGAGCCCCTAACTACTGTATTATCTCTCCAGCCCCCAAATACGAATATTAAAGGGGATTCCTGGACATCATATACAATATAAGGGACTTTTTGTTAGGGGTTACTATTGTATAACATGACAGAATGTAGGAAGCTCATGCTACATCACCTCCACCTGGTGAATTGAATGGGAGGAGAGCAGGATTTGCATCCCAGGTGAAACTACATTACCCAAGGAGATCCTGGGGATAGAGCTGGAGAGAGTTTAATGGGGAGGGTAGGGAAGGGGGTTTGCCTTTCACACTGTGGACTCCCAGCACCATATATAGTCCCCTGAGCTGACCAGGAGTGATGCTTGAGCATAGAGCCAGGTGTATACACAGAGCTTTGCCAGGGATTGCCCAAGAAACAAAAATAAAGGAGAACCTGAAGGATCCGGAGTGGAAGACCCAGGGGAGGGGCCCAGGTGGGGAAGAAATTGGGAGAGCCCTGGGTTAGGTGCCTGCAGTGGGGTGTGGTTTGCATTGCTGCAGGGCACTGAGGTCTGATGGTCCAGAAGCTCACTTTCAGGGAATGGATCCAACTCCTGGGCCCAGGGCCTCATGCTTACTTGTGATAATAAGGCCTTCTCATCTTGCCCCAGGTTTCCCAACCCTTTTCCACTCTCCCTCTGTACCCCTACCCCTACTTTCCCTGCTGCACCCAGCAATTAAGTAGATGTGAGGCTCTGGAATGTTGGGCAGCTGTGGCAGAAGGTGTTCCAGGGCGTCAAGCATCCTCAGAATGGTGATGATTTTTTTGTTGACTTCGATAGTGAAGTCCTGGGACATGGTGGGAACTGATCACATCAATGGTGATGTGGAAGGTGACACTAACCTAGTGGTGGCGGGACTCCTAAACAAGGAGAAGCACGGTGGGACACTCTCCCATCTTCTGTCTCTAAAGAGGAAGGGGCTTTCTTGCCAGTTCTGAGGCCCAGCATTTGGAGAGGGTAAAAATAGCAGTGGAGAAGCTGCCTTGTTTTCCCGTGAGGGCGGGTGTGGGGAGCTGGCTGCTGGGACAGTCTGTCACCACCCCCACTCCCCAGCTCTGTGCTTCAGGGTCTGACAACCCCACCTGTCATGCACCTTCCAGCTGCCAACAGAACTTCACTTGTTCTTCCCACAGTGAAGTCTGGGTAAACTGGAAGCTCTTGGAATGGGGTCTGGGGGCTGGCATCTTTCCAAAGAGGCAGTCAATCTGGGTGTTGATTATCCTGCATGGTTGGGTTGCAGGGTGCCCTTGAGAGTGTGAGTCTTGGACAGAGAGAACACCAGTGCCTCCCAAGGTCCTTATGTTTGGACTCAGATACCTGGATTTACTTTCAGTACTCTGAGCCTCTAAAATGGGGGAAATTGGGTCTAAAATGGGGGAAACTGGGGCTAGATATGTGGCTTTCATGGTTGAGCACCTGCCTGCATGAGTGAGGCCTTGAGGTTGATTCCCTGTACTGTACAGAGGTTGATCCCCTGAGCACTGCCAGGTATAGTCCTACTGGCCTTGAGCACTGCTGGACCTATGAAGGAACTAAAATGGGGAGAATAATGGAGACCTTTCCTGGAGTCACATGTCCTCCCTGGCTCTAAGAGAACCCTTAGTTGAGTGGTTTAGAAAGGCCTCAGGACCCTGCCCTGCAGATGCCAAGGGGAACCTTTCACCCAGCACTGACCAAAGCCCTTGCTTTTTCTCTGGCAGGATTGACAAGACCATGCTGGCGAGCCTGAAAGTCAAGTAAGTAGCCACTTCCTGTTCTGTAGAGTTGGAGAAGAGGCACATGGGTACTCCTGGGCTGATTCCCCCCAGCTGTGGGAGACGCAGGTGGGGCTGGATATCATGTTCGCCTGAATCTCTGGCTCAGTGTAGGGTTTTCCTAATTGGAGCAGGATGTAGTTTCCTGAGGTGTCAGGTGCAAGGCAGAGTCTGGAATGGAAGCAGCAGATACTAGATACTGTATGTACTGGGGTTTTCTGACTGCCTTATTGGAGTGTATTGTGTGTGTGTGTGTGTGTGTGTGTGTGTGTGTGTGTGTGTGTGTGTTTGTTGTATGTGTTGTTGGCTACTGAGTTGTCTGCTAACAGACAAATGTCATCTTGGCCATACTGACCCTGGGGGTCTTGGCAGCTTTCAATTCCAGATTTGGGAGTTTGGGGATAATTTGACCCTTGTCTGCTTGTTTGTCGAGATAGAACTGATCACCCTCATCTCTTTCCTAGAATCCCAGTCGTTCTTCCCTTATCTCTTCTAGTTCTTTACTGTCTGTGTCTCTGGCCAGTCCATCTGGTTTGCTTCCCGATCCACTTTTCCCCTTGAGATATACAAAAGCCAATGCACACCTCCCTTGAATAATGAGTACTGACAACCATCAGCTCCAATTGAGTGAACTGAAAAGGAGGGACATTCTAGGATGACAAATGTCATGGTCAGTAGTTCCATGTATTATCCTGCCACATGTGGATTAGCTCCTGCACCAATCGTTTCTCCCATGAGCCTTTTTTGGAAGCAGCTCTTACACACTCCATTGAATTTTCTGGACTAGCCTTCCCCTGCCATGCCAATTGGCCATTAGCACTGCATAAGGATTCCCACTCTGGTGTTTTGCACAAAATGTTGAGAGGTGGACAGTTAGGCAGTTAGCTGGAATGAATAGCAAGCTGTTCTTTCTGCCCTTTGGGCGCTTTCATTCTCTCTAATTTGAAGCTGGAAGAGCAGTTGGAACAGTCCTATAGACTGCCAGAAGGAGGTAATTTTGAAAATAACTCTTAAACTTTTAGTTTGCTTTTTGGACCTTACTAATGATACAAGGGACGACTTTGGGTTCTGCCTTCAAGGATTACTCTTAGCAGGGACAAAAAGATCATATGTGGTGCTGGGGATAGAACCCAGTTTGGTCACATTCAAAGCAAATGACCTACCCATTGTATTATCTCTCTGGCTCTTCCCTTATTTTTTGTTCAGTGGAAAGCAACATTGTTTGGTTCATAGAATTTCTAAGAGCTTCTTTACACAATGGCACGTATGAGGCTGGGTAACCACGGGGACTGGAGGGATCACCATGTTTCTTTTTCTGCTTTCTTGGAGACCTAGTTGAATTTATTTTCTTGGGAGGGCACATCCTGCTGTGGTCAGGGTTTACTCCTGACTGTGCACTCAGGGGTCACTCCTTGGAGTGCTTGGGTGACTATATTTTATAGTTGGGAATGAAACCCCAGTCAGCCACATGTAGGGAATATGCTCTACCCACTGTATTATCTCTCTATCCCCTGACATAGTTCTATTTCATAAGCATTTATTGAGGCCCTGCTTCTTTTTTTTCTTTTTTCTTTTTTGGGTTTTGGGTCACACCCGGTGGTGTTCAGGGGTTACTCCTGGCTGTCTGCTCAGAAATAGCTCCTGGCAGGCACGGGGGACCATATGGGACACCGGGATTCGAACCAACCACCTTTGGTCCTGGATCGGCTGCTTGCAAGGCAAACACCGCTGTGCTATCTCTCCGGGCCCGGCCCTGCTTCTTTTAAGTGGCAATGATAATATATGATAAACTGATAAAATTGTTCTTCTGGAAATGGAATTAAGACCTGGGAGCATGTGGGACAATATTGAGACTAAGACTGCAGTGGGGTCTCTTGGTTGCTGGGTGGGCAACTTGAAGGCTCAAAACTGAACTTCATCAAAATTTAAAAGACACTTGGGGCTGGAGAGATAGCACAGTGGTAGTGTGTTTGCCTTCCACGCAGCCGATCTATGATGGATGGTGGATGATGGATGGTGGTTCAGTTCCCGGCATCCCTTATGGTCCCCCAAGCCTGCCAGGAGTGATTTCTGAGCGCAGAGCCAGGAGTAACCCCTGAGCACTGCCGGGTTTGACCCAAACCCCCACCCCAAAGTTAAAAGACACTATTAAGGGCCTGGAGAGATAGCACAGGGCGTTTGCCTTGCAAGCAGCTGATCCAGGACCAAAGGTGGTTGGTTCGAATCCCGGTGTCCCATATGGTCCCCCGTGCCTGCCAGGAGCTATTTCTGAGCAGACAGCCAGGAGTAATCCCTGAGCAACGCTTGGTGTGGCCCAAAAACCAAAAAAAAAAAAAAAAAAAAAGACACTATTAAGATAAAGAAAAGCTGGGTTGGAGAGATAGTACTGGATGGGATGATAGAACATATTTAGAAATCTCTTCTTATAGGGGCTGAAGCAATAGTATGGTGGTTAAAGTGTTTGCTTTGCATGTACTGACCCAGGACCAATTTGGGTTTGATCCCTGGCATCCCAGATGGTCCCCCAGCCTGCCAGGAGTGATTTCTGAGCACAGAGCCAGGAGTAACCCCTGAGCGCAGCTGGGTGGGGTCCGAAAACAACAAAAGACAAACAAACAAAATAAAACAAAAACACCAAAACAAGAATTCATAACTATAAAGAACAAATAACATTTAGAAAAATGAACTACTGGGGGCTGGAGAGATAGTATAGTAGTAAGACCCTTGCCTTGCATGCTGCAGATCCAGATTTGGTCCCTGGAACCCCAGATAGTTGCCAAGCAGTAGTGATTTCTGAGTGCAGAGCCAGGAATAACCCACAGTACTGTTGGGTGTGACCCCCAAATCCTCCTTACCCCCGAGAAAAGTGGACAACTGGAGAGATAATTCAGGGCCTTGCATACATATAATGCCCAGGGGCTGGAAGGATAGTACATTGGGTAGGGCATTTGTCTTGTTTGCTGCTTGATCTCCAGCAGCCCATATGGTCCATTAAGAACCAGGAATGATTCCTGAGTGAGGATCCAGAAGTAAGCCCTGAGCATCACCAGTGTGGCCCAACAACAAACAAATAAACAAAAAGCCAAACCCAGTCTAAAGAACACAGACCCAAGAGTAGCCTGACACCCCTCTCCCAGCATCATTGGATGTAGTCCAAAAACAAAACAACAACAAAATGAGTGAAGGATCTAAGTGGGCATTTCTCCAAAGATGACATACAATTGGACAAAAAAAAAAAAGCATACGAAATCATCATTAATCATTAGGGAAGTGCTAATTAAAACCACTTAGGTTTAACTCTACATCATACCCATTAGAATGATGCATCAGGAAGATATATAACAACCATGGGGGAGGAGGTGGAGAGGTGGGAGCTCGCTGCTACTGCTGTGAGGATGGTGCAGCTGTAGGGGCCTCTCAAAGATTAAATATGTTGGGGGGGCTAAAGAGATGGCATGGAGGTAGGGCATTTACCTTGCATGCAGAAGGATGGTGATTTGAACCCCGGTATCCCATATGGTCCTCTGAGCCTGCCAGGAGTGATTTCTGAGCATAGAGCCAGGAGTAACCCCTGAGCGCTGCTGGGTGTGACCCAAAACCAAAAAAAAAAAAAAAAAAAAAAAGATTAAATATATGTTTTGTTTATTTTGAGGGTGTGAGTGTTTGGGCCACGCCTGGAGATATTTAGGGGTTCTATATTCAGGGATCACTCCTGGTAGTGGTCAGGAGCCATATCAGATGCCAAGGATCGAATCTGGGTTGGCCACATGCAAGGAAAATGCCCCACCTGCTGTTCTATTGCTCAGGTCCCAGAAATTCTATTCATTTTAAAACTGATTTTAAAGTTTTAAGTTTGGGGGCTGGAGTGATAGCACAAGGGTAGGTGGTTTGTCTTGCACACTGCTAACCCAGATTCAGTCCTCACATTCCTAGCCTGTCAGGAATAATTTCTGAGCATTGCCTGGTGTGTCCCCAAACTAAAAATAGATAAACAAATAAATAAAAAATATTAAGTTTCCGGGGCTGAAGAGATAGCACAATGGTAGGGCGTTTGCCTTGCATGCAGCTGACCCAAGTGATTCTGGCATCCTATATAGTCATCCAAGCTTGCCAGGAGTGATTTCTGAGTGCAGAGCCAGTAGTAACCCCTGAGCGCCATCGGTGTGGCCAAAAACCACACACACACACACACACACACATTAAATTTTGAGTGTTTTGGCCCATTCCCAGTGGTGCTGGGGAGTTTTTCAGTTCTGTGTTCACTCCTGGTGGTGTATGGGGCACCTTGTAGTGTCAGGGATTGAATTTGGAGCTCCTGTATGCAGATCATGCATTCTAACCCTGTGAGCCACCTCCCCAGCCCCAGAAATTTTGTTCTTAATTGTCTATGCTAGACAAGTAAAAAATCATGTGCAATAGAAACTTGCATATCACTATTCACAGTAGCATCAGTCATAAACTGAGTAGAAGAGTAGATGAGAAAGGAAAAAAAAAGAAAAAGAAATGAGTAGATGAGGAAAATATGGCATTGCCATATCACAAATCTTGCAATATTGAGATATTGCGATGGTTCTATAACTTGACCATAAACATGAATGAAGTACTGCTTCATGCTTCCTTTGAGACATTATGTTGAGTAAAAGTAGGCTATGGAGAAACCCTCCTAATAGAACTCAATTTGAGGTATGAGCCTCACAGTTTGCTGCTCAGCCTGGTGAAACAGTGCTATATGGCTCAGAACTACTAACATTGGGGGCTGGAGAGATAGCACAGCAGAAGGGTGCTTGCCTTGCAAGCACAAGGCCAGTGGTTTGAATCCTGGCAGCCCATATAGTCCCCGAGCCTGCCAGGAGTGATTTCTGAGCACAGAGCCAGGAGTAACTCCTGATCACTGCCCAGTGTGACCCCCCCACCCAAGGAAAAGTACTAATACTGGTACACTCTTGGCTGTGCTTAGGAGACTGCAGTGCAGTGTTCTCACTTGGGGCTGTGCATGCGTGGCAATGCTCTCCCATTTGGGCCCTCTCCCTCTCATGTGTCATATTTCTTTTTGTGGTATGGCTAGAATAAACAAATCTGTAGAAACAAAAAATAGATTAGTGGTTTCCTAGGCAGTGGTTAGGGCAAATAAGGGGAGTGAATGCTAAAAGATATGGAAGTAGAGACTTTATTTGGTTAGTGAAAATCTTTAGAACTAAATGGTGGTATTCATACTTATGAATATGCTTTATAAAGTATTAACTTCTATGTTTTATTTATTTTTTGGCTTTGGGGCCACACCTATTCGTGCTCTGCTCAGGGAACATTCCTGGTGGGGCTCAGGGAACCATACAAGGTGCTAGGGATTTACATGGATTGGCTATGTGCAAAGCAAGTGCCTTACCCAGTGTAATTTCTCTCTGTCTTGATGTACACTTAAAATGGTGAGTAGGGGGCTGGAGCAATGATATAGAGTATAAAGCTCTTGTTTTGCATGTAGCCAATCCAGGTTCAGATTACGAACACCACACATGGTGTGGTGAGCCCCCCCAGGAGTTGATCCCAGAGCACAGATCTAGGAGTAAGCCCTGAGCACTGGTGGGTGTGACATCCCAAATAAAACATGACTAGGGAAACAAAAAAAAAAACCGAAAAGGTGAGTAGGAGCCATGTATATGGGTCATATATGCAGAGCACATACCTTGCACCTGCCTGGGATTTGATTCACATCATACCATAAGGCCCCCTGAGTACCACCAAGAGTGATCCCTGAACACAGAGTCAGGAGTAACCCTTGCACACTGCTGGATGTAGTCCAAAAACAAAACAAACAAAAACTAACAAACAAACTTGGCAACAGTCATCTTCCTGGGTCTCTGGGTCAAAACTTCCTACTCAAAACTGTCAAAGGTGGAGTGGGGTTGTGAGAGGGGTAGTACAACCGGTAAGACTTAAATGAAGTTGAACTGGATTCAGTAGCCAGCACTGCATATAGTCAGTCCCTTGAGCCCCTGTAGGAATGATCCCTGAGCACAGAACCAGGAGTATGGGATGCTGGAGATAGAACTTGGGTCAGCAGCGTGCAAGGCAAATGCCCTACCTACTGTGTTATCACTCTGGCCCCAAGTTGCCAAGTTCTATTGTACCTTAGGCACTAAGGTTTCACAGCTGCCCCTGTCTCCTTGTATAGCACAGTGGCGTTTGCCTTGCAAGCAGCCGATTCAGGACCAAAGGTGGTTGGTTCGAATTTCGATGTCCCATATGATCCCCCATGCCTGCCAGGAGCTATTTCTGAGCAGACAGCCAGGAGTAACCCCCTGAGCACCACCGGGTGTGACCCAAAAACAAAAAACAAAAAACAAAAAAAAAAGAGAAATGGAGGAGGTACAGAGGGATTGCAAACTTGGTAAAGGTCAACAACGAGGAAGCCATGTTTTGGGGGTTTGACTCTGGTGTCTATCTGGTTCCACCCCAACTAAAGCTGAATCATGCTCAAAACCTGCCCCTGCCACTCTATTCTTTTTCGGCTTTTACCTGTGCTTGTGCATATAGATCCCACATTCCAAAGTGTGTCTGCCTGCACAGTGCCATGGAGAAGAGGCCTCTGTCTTCCTGGGGCCCATCTCTCACAAGGAAGATCCAGGTTGAGTTGTGTCTGAGCTCAGGGATCACTCTAGTATGTCTCAGCATATGTTGAGTGTGGGAGATCGAACTCAGGTTAGCCATGTGTAAGGCAAGCACCTGGCAAGTTGAATGATTGCTCTGGTATCAGAATCCAACTTTTTAACAGGTGGCCCAGGTTTTGGTATTTCTGAAGAGAGTGAAAGGTGTTGGGCATAACTGCTCTTATTTCTCCCTGAGGAGAAGGAAGGAGAGAGCCTGAGGAATGATCTTTCCCACATGGCCGGCATCAGTTTCAACTGTCCTGTGCTTTGGCCAGAAGACACCACACAGTTCCCTCTACTCTAGGTTTCACAAGCTGAGATTCAAAGGTAGAGGCAGAGAGTTGTCTCAGCATGGACCTTGGGCTTTGAGGTTTCTCAAGGTCCCTCACAGTTTGGCCACATCTTGAAAGCATGAGCTCTTGCTCTGCCAGAGTCCTATCTAAGGTAGGGCCTCTGCCACCACTCTGTGAGAATCACACACAAAATCTGGGTCACTTTCTCATCTCATTGGCAGAGTTTGCTTACCATGACTTAGTTTCCTGTAGACCTCAAAAATTCTTGCTGCTCAGGGTGTTGGAACACCTGGGCTTACTTTTTTTTGTTTTGTTTTGTTTTGGTTTGGTTTGATTTGGTTTTGGGACCACACCTGGTGATGCTCAGGGGTTACTCCTGGCTTGGAGGACCATATGGAACGCCGGGAGATCAAACTGTGGTCCGTCCTACGTTAGCGCACGTTAGGCAGATGCCTTGCTGCTTGCACCACTGCTCCTGCCCTACTTTTTTTTTTTTTTTTTTTTTAAGGGGCCACCCCTCACTGTGCTCAGGGCTTACTCTGTTCTCAGGGATCACTTCTGGCTGAATTCGGGGAATCCTATTCAATGGTGAGAATGGAACATGGGTTAACTTCATGCAAGGCTGAGCTTAAAGCCAGGACTAAATGGTGAGCACAGCTAGATGTTTCCCCAAAACAACAACAAGATTAGGGGGTGACTATATCCAGCAGTGCTCAGGTGCTATTTCCCAGTTTAGTGGGGATGCCTGGATTATTTGGAGGACATGTGATACTGGAGATTGAACTTGGTCTTTTGCATGCGAAACACAATGTTCTAACCTTTAAGCCACCTCCATGGTCCTGTCCTGTTTTTTTTTTTTTTTTTTTTTTTGGTTTTTGGGTTACACCTGGCAGTGCTCAGGGGTTACTCCTGGCTGTCTGCTCAGAAATAGCTACTGGCAGGCATGGGGGACCATATGTACACCAGGATTCGAACCAACCACCTTAGGTCCTGGATCGGCTGCTGCTTGCAAGGCAAACGCCACTGTGCTATCTCTCCAGGCCCCTGTTTTTTTTTTTTTAATTTATAATCATATATATATTTTTGGCCACACACAATGGTGCTTAGGGTCTAGCCAGGTTTCTGTTCTTAGGAGTGACCCATGCTATGCTTTGGGGACCATATACAGTTTTGGAGCTTGCAGGGCCAGCTGTAAGCAAAGTGTTGTGTTCTCCACTGTACTATCTCTCTAGTCATTTTTGTCAATTCTTCACATCTGGGGCATCTGCTGAACATTTCCTGAGGTTGTTAAGACAAGAGAAGCTTGATATTTGTGGGAAAATTAGGAGGAAACTAGTTTTTTTTTTTTTTTTTTGGTTTTTGGGTCACACCCGGCAATGCTCAGGTGTGTAGGCTCCAGGGATCATATGGGATGCCGGAATTCAAACCACCGTCCTTCTGCACACAAGGCAAATACGCTACCTCCATGCTATCTCTCTGGCCCAGGAGGAAACTAGTTAATTAATATTTATGAGGTACTTAAATTCTAAGTCTGGTGCTGGTCCTTGCCTGGCATTGGTGGGGAAGATAAGAAGAGTATTCATAAAAGCTCCCAGTAGGGGCCGGAGTGATAACATAGTGGTAGGATATTGTCTTGCATGTGGCCAACCCCAGACAGACTCAGGTTTGATTCCCAGCATCCCATGTGGTCCCCCAAGCCTGCCAGGAGTGACTTCTGAGCACAAATCCAGGAGTAACCCCTGAGGGCTGCCGGGTGTGACCCCCCCAAAAAAACCCCGAAAAAATAAAAAGCTCCCAGTAGTGACAGGTGCTATCAGAGATGTCTTTCGAGGACAAAGGAGGCATCTAAGGCCTTGACAGTGCCTTAACTGTCTCCAAGGTGAGGTCATCCTGGAGAAGAGCAAGCATCCCAGGAAGCCACTGCTACGAGTCACAGGCAGCCAGGCATGAGGCAGTGCGGGGGTTCAGAGACCTGTATGCAGTTATTATCAGACAGCAATGGGGGTGGAAGTGTGGGAGCTGGCTGGGTCACTTCTAGGTGTGCTGGAGGGCTGTGTGGAAGGCTGGGCTTTTTTGATGACCAGAGAACCACAGAAGGTTCTGCTTGTTAGTTTGCTTGCTCTGTGGTACTGGGTATTGAGCTCAGTCTGCACACATGTTGAGTGTGTGTTCTGATGATGAGCCATGTGTTCCATCTTCATACCAATGGGGGCTACTGTGATTTGATCTGAGCCTCAGAGTCCACCTGCCAAAGCTGGAGAGCTTGAAGTCTGGTACAGAGCCAGTGGGCTTGGGGAGAAGGACAGAGAGAAAGACTAGAGAGCTTTGGGGCCAAAAGAACCTCCACTTATAACTGGGTTGGGTGTGGGAGGGACAAGGTGAAGACACTCAAGTTTCCAGGTGAGCCTGGGTTAATATAGGTCCATGTTTATGGGAACTAGGGGTTTTGGAGAGTTGGACAGAGGGAAGGAGAAGGCTCAGAATACACAACTGATCTCAGCTTCCTCTCCTTCCTCTTCCTTCCTCTTCCTTCCCCTTCCATCCCTTAGCCCCTCACCCTTGTTCTCCCTCCCACTCCCATCTCCCTTAGTAAACAGAGTGATGGCAGCATCGTGTTATTGTCTTTATTTTCCCTTCCCCTTCCCTTTGTGGTCCTTGTTACTGAGTGTCCCCCACTCACTTGTGGGCCCTTCAACATGGTCATGGTGCTGCTAAGCTCACAGGCAGCATGTGGAGTGCTGCCAGGGGTCAGACCTGCTGCAAAGCAGATGCTCTCTGAGCTGAGCTATACTCAGGCAGAGCATCTCTCTGGTCTTGCAGACTGAGCCGATGGACCTCACTGAGCTCCTCAATTGCCTATGGCTCCAGGGGAGCCTTGCTGTGGTTCCACCTTGTAACTGACAGCTGGTTACAGGCTTGTGAGGGACCCGCTTTCAGACATGCTCCAGGTGGGGTGAAGGGTAAGGTCCCTCTCTCCGTCACATGGGTCAGGTTCCATTCATTGATTCCTTCCAGATGGCCCCGAACTGAGGACACATTGGCTTGTGTGTGTTTGTTGCTGCTGCAGGTGGACAGGAGCTTGAAGGGCCCATGTGGGTGACTGTGTGGTGCCTTTTTTGGCTTTAGCGAGTTCCTATGGTAACCATAAAAATGACTGTTTTGGGATCTGGAGTCTCGGGGCGTGAGTGGCTCCAGGGAGAAGCCAGGCGGGTGGGTGCTGAGCCGGCAGTTGGGCTGTGGCCTGATTTTATTGCCAGGCTCTGGGGCCCCACCTGGCAGTGCATCTTGCCGACAGCCAGATCTTCAGATTTGAGACACTTGTGTGCTCCCAGCACTCGTTCTGGCCTCCCCTGCCATGCCCAGGAAGCTCTGGTGAGTTTCTGTGCGGGTCTTGTGATGGGCAGGTAGTTTCCTGGGGCTCAGCCAGCCCAGGGCAGGCAGGGACTCTCACCAACAGGACCTGGGCTTTTCTGGGGGTGGAGGTGGGCCCTGGTGGATCCTTGCTTCTCTGAGCCTCAGGACCTGTGTTTCTGTCTGGCAGGAGAGCTGAGTAGTTTCTGCTATTCCTATGGGACAGAATTAGTCATGCTTCTGTTAGGGACAAGAGCTTTCCTAGGATCCACCCTCACCGCAGTCAGCTCCCAGAAAAGGTCTTTAAGGACTCCAGTGTCTGGGCTTATTCTTGAGCTTCTTTTTAAGTTGTCCAGCCTTAGGGAGATTTGGGGTCCTGCAGAGGAGTTGTGAGGGAAGGTGTACCTGGCTTCAGAGGTATTGGAGAAGAATTCTTTTCTCTGGGCTTTGGGGAGAGGCTCTGATGGCCCACAATGTGTCAGTGCAGGTCATATGCTAGCCCTGGGACTATCTCTCACCTTGCTCCTTCCAGGCTTCTGATGAGTGGTGGCATCTACCACATTCAGCTATCTGGAGGTGTGGAGAACTTGCTCTGACCCTTCCTTGGGCTGGCTTACTGGGGCTGATAGCAAGCAGGGAGAGGGATGCAGGGGGCCAGATAGGAGTATAGAGAGTTCCTCCCCCAGGAATTAGCTCTTCTGTTGGCCTCGGAGTGAGCTCTGCTGGGCTCAGGGTGGTGAGTCCAGATGGGGTTGTTGATCTGGCTGTGTGGCTGCCACTGGGTGAAGGAGGGAGTGGACAGTTTGCTTTCTCTAATCTTTGGGCCTTCTCTTTTCAGAAGGTGGAGTCCCATAACTCATTGCTGACCACTTGGAGAATAAAGAAGGGAGTCATTGGGAAAGACCCATAGAACTCTGGAGCCTTTAAATTTCTTGAAATTAAAAAAAAATCAAATTAGAGCCAGGGCTGAGCTCAGGGGTAGTATGCATGGTTTGCATTTGTGAGGTCAATCCTCAGCACTATAAAAAATGGTTGGATTATCCCTTTGTGAATGTCTTGTGTTACTAAATGAGTTGCTCAGCCTGCCCTTGGCTGGCTACCTCCAGTGACAGGGAGCTCATTTCCAGATACCTATTCTATCAGTGTAGCTCTGATTGTTCAAAACGGACCATTGTTTACATCACTTATCTCTGTAACTGTCATTGTCTGGCCCCTCTCCCCCATCCCATAAATAAGACAACTGACCTTCTCTTGAAAGCCTTCAATCTTTGATGTATAGTGCTTGCTCAAGCCCTTCTTTGGAGGTAGTGTCTGCTCCAAATTTTGTTCTTCCTTGACAGTGCTAGATTTGGGATTTCTCATTGTCTACACTTTTTTTTTGTTGGATTTTTTTTTTGGGGGGGAGCTACACTCTGTGGTGCTCAGGGGTTATTCCTGGCTCTGCACACAGGATTCACTTTTGACATTGCTCAGTGAACCATATGGGATGTCAGGAAATTAACCCCATGTTGACTATTTGCAATCCCTACCTGTTGTACTATCTCTCTGGCCTTGGAAGGATTTGTTGTGTTGTGTGTTTTTTTTTTTTTTTAATTTTTGTTTTGTATTCTGTTTTAATTTGGTGAGTCTTAAGGTATTACGCAGCTGTGTGCTTAGCTCCTAGCTCTATGCTTAGGGATCATTCCTGGTGGTGTTTTGGAGGACCATATGGGATGCTGGGGACAGTACCTGGGTTGGCCCTGTGCAATACACTGTACTATCTCTCTGGCTCCATGGTTTGGCTTTTTTTTTTTTTTTTTTTTTTTTGGTGGGGGGTCACACCTGGCATTGCTCAGGGGTTACTTCTGGCTCGACACTCAGAAATTGCTCCTGGCACCTCAGGGCTCCATATGGGATGCCGGGATTTGAACCACTGTTCTTCTGCATACAAAGCAAATGCCTTACCTCCATGCTATCTCTCTGGTCCGATGGTTTGGCTTTTTTAAGCTTCTTCTTTAGATAGGCCAGAGGGGTTGACTTGAGTCAGAGGGGTTGGTGTGGGCAGTCCAAAGATGCTGAGGACAGACTACAAGAGACCTTGGGGGTAGCCTCCTGATTTGTTGGAGACACCCCAATGGCAGTGGGGGTCAGTTCCTGACTTGAGATGGTGTCTGTTGTGTGAAGATGCAGGATGAGGACAGACAAGGTTGCTGTGGGTCTGGGAGCCAGTTCCAGGCTCCTTTGCTGCCCTCCCCCTGCTTATCTTCCCCTCTCTCAGTTGGGATCTTATCTCTTCTTTCTGAAGATAGACCAGATGCCTGTAGGTCTGAAGCAGAGGTCTGGGCTATCTGATTACTCCCTGGCCTTAGAGTAGCTGGAACTGTGGAGATGTAGACCAAATCTCGGCAACAAACTCAAGCAAATGCAAATACAAACACAAAGCCTGAATCAGCTCCTTCCCCAGACAAGTCATCTATCTCTTCTCAATCCTTTCCACTGTCCCCAGCTCTCCCTTTCCCCACCTCCAGCTGTTGATCGGTCATTTCCGGCTTTGTCCCCATGCTCCTCCCGCTTTCAATTAACCTTTTCTCTCTTCCAAATCCAGTGTCCTCTCTGTCACCCTTGGTGAAGTATGAGTCACCAGGTTTAGTTTTCTTCCGCCCTCCATCTCTCCCCTTGGCTCAGGCCCATTATCTTCTGCCCAGACGGTGGGTGACAAAGGCTTCCTAATTAGTTTCCTCAGTACTCTGATCTGCTGCCTGTTTCATCTTTCACACTCCTCTCCATCAACAGCACCTCCTGCCTTCTCTGCTCTAAGAAGAACCTAGTCCCAGCACTCAAGCAGATCTTGATAGGCTGATTCCACTGTGGCCTGGCTCTAGGTCCTGGGATGGAAACAGCCCCCCTGGCTGCTGTGAGGGGCTGAGCAGTCTTTGGTCCTGTGCTTTCTGGCATTAGCCTCCAGGAACTGCTTTGGGTCCTTCGCAAATGGTTTGTTCTTTCCTTCCCCATCAGGGCAATATTTCCTAAACGCTCTGAAGGGTTTAAAAAGGAGGGGGATATGGGAGAGGGGGAGGACAGCATTGGTGGTGGGAATGCCCCTGATTCAATGTCACTATGTACTTAAAATATTACTATGAAAGATTTGTAATCCATTTTGGTCAAAATAAAAATTTAAAAACAAACAAACAAACAACAAAACAATTTGGATGCTCAGGTAGCTTCTGATTTTAGAATTGGAATCCAGAATGTCTGGGTGAGATCTGCAAGGACCCCTAGGGAATTCTGATGGGCAGAAAAAAATGTATGCCCAAGGGCACCTGATTGCCAGTGGGTATTATAGTGGGTTCTGTTGGTAAGTCACAGGAAACTGAGTTTGTGTTTATATTCAGGGCTGGGGAGCTGTGGTTGGTGGGGACTAACCTGTGCTGGGAACAGGCCGCTAGTCCCAGCCCATGAGATACCTTCCACCTCCACTTGGAGGCGACTGACATGACCACAAACTACTGAGTTTCCCAGGGCCAGTTGGAAGGGAAGTACAGCCTGTGGAATATACTGCCTCAGCCCGGCCAGTGTATGCCTTACAGCTTTCTGGAACATATTTGAAGAGCTGGGGAACCACCTCAGGGCTTCATTCTGGGTTTTGGAGCCCAGCAGCCTCCCTTTCAATTCCAACTCCCCCAGCTGGGTGACCCTGGACAATTCCTTAGTCTTTCTGTGCCTCAGCACTTTTCTAGGGTTTCCCCTTTATTTTGGAAGCCACATCCAGCAGAGCTCAGGATTTACTCCTGGCTCTGCACTCAGGAATCATTCCTGGCAGGGCTCAGGGGCCATATGAGGTGCCAGGGATTAAACCCAGGTTAGCTGTGTGCAAGGCAGGCACACTACCCGCTATACTATCTCTCTGCCTTCACCCCTGCCAAATCTTTTCTTTTCTTTTCTTTCCTTTTTTTTTTTTTTTTTTTTTTGCTTTTTGGGTCACACCCGGCAGCTCTCAGGGGTTACTCCTGGCTCTATGCTCAGAAATCGCTCCTGGCAGGCTCTTGAGATCATATGGGATGCTGGGATTCAAACCACAGACCTTCTGCATGCGAAGCAAAAGCATTACCTCCATGCTATCTCTCCGGCCCCTGCCAAATCTTTTCTTACACCTGCACCTCCTTCAGCTCTAGCCAAATGTGACTTGCTCTTTTCTGGCACCTTCAGCCTTGATGGCTTTGCTTCCGCTGTCTCCTCAAGCCCCACTGTGACGCCTTTCCTTCTTGTCACCCACCTGCAGCAGCCATCCTTCCTGGACCAGCCTCAAAGCTGCTTTCTCTGTCTACACCCCACCCATAAAGCCCAGAGTTCTGTTCCTGGTGAGCACCTCCAGGTCCTACTTAGCATTCCTGTCCTGGGATGGCCGGGTACTGTCTGCCTGTGTCTGTCTCCCCTTCAGACTGGTGGGCACCTCTGGGGTAGGGGCCTGCTCTTCAGGCTTTGCAGCCTGAGATTTGCTGCTTGGCCCTGGGGCTGCCCCCAGTCTGCCTCCGCTGATCTGGGAAGCAGCAGATTTACGCACTGTCATCTCCCTCCCGCCCCATGACTTTCTCAGAGGGTGGGTGGGGTGGGCGGAAATCCATGCCTGGCAGGCCGCAAAGCCACATAACTGATTTCTGGAGCCCTGCCCCACGGCTGTGTGACAGCAGACGGCAGCCATTGGCACTTAGCAGGCCAGACACCCTTGGGAACGGAGATGCTTCAGTCTGTGGACTTGCCCTGACCTGACAAGGAGCCCAGGAACTGGGGTGGGAGTGGGTGAACTAGACACTCTGGCATGTCCTGTTTAGACATGAATAGCCAGCTCAACTGAAGCTGGACCCATGCTGCCCACCCTGGAACTTGGTTTCCTCTGGTCTGGGTGGGGCCCAGGAAACTGTTTGTGATCGAAGCCAGAGGTGGCGCTTCTATGCAGCTGGGTTTGTGGCTGTTTGGGAACCAGTGACATTTAGAGCTTCTTCCCACAACACTGATCCAGCAATCTGATCCGTTGAGGCTCGTGTGACTGGAGTGACCAGTGCGGCAAATCACACCTCCCTCTGTGCCTCTGTGTCTCTACCTGGGGATAAGAATAGAGCTTCAGGGGCCGGAGAGATAGCATGGAGGTAAGGCGTTTGCCTTTCATGCAGGAGGTCATCGGTTTGAATCCCAGCGTCCCATATGGTCCCCCGTGCCTGCCAGGAGCAATTTCTGAGCCTGAAGCCAGGAATAACCCCTGAGCACTGCCGGGTGTGACCCAAAAACCACAAAAAAAAAAAAAAAAAAAAAAATAGAGCTTCAGTGTCATACCGTTGGCTTGTGGTTTATTTTATCTTTTTTGTTTGTTTGTTTGCTTTGTTTTATGGCCACACCCAGTGGGACTCAGGACTTACTCCTGGCTCTGAGCTCAGGGATCATCACTGGGGACTTTTGGGAGTGCTGGGAATTGAACCTAGGTTGGTTGCCGCATGCAAGGCAAGTACTGTACTACCTGCTGTACTCTCTCTCCATGTCTGTACTTTCTCTCTTACATTTTACCTGTTTTGATTTCTCTTATGTATTTCTTATGTTTTGATTTCTCTTATGTTTATATTTATACCTGTTTTGATTTCCTTATTATCTTTGCTTTTACTTCCCTCTCCTTGTCCCCCTTCCCTTCCTTGCTGTTGCTGATGTTGTTGCCGTGGCAGGTGACACCCACACTTTTCAGCTGTGATGCTGCACCTCAGGGTGGGGTGCTCTGAGGTTCGCACCTCTTTAATTGTGGTTTTACCACACTTGCTCACTCTGAGGTCATGCCCATCTCTCTGGCCCCCACATACCTTTTTTTTGTTTGTTTGTTTTTGGTTTTTGGGTCACGCCCTGCAGCGCTCAGGCACTACTCCTGGCTTTATGTTCAGAAATCACTCCTGGCAGGCTCAGGGGACCATATAGGATGCCGGAATTCAAATCATCTGTCCTGGATCGGCTGTTTGTAAGGCAAATGCCCTACCGCTGTGCTATCTTTTTGGCCCCTCTCACATATCTTTTGAATTGTGGCCCCTCATCTGGTGACATTTACCTACACACCTATACAGTGGCTAGAAATGACTTGGAGCACCCGAGATCACAGATAATAGAGCTACCAAGATTGTAAATATGGAACTCTAGGAATTTGAACTCATGACCACATATATTCACAAGGCAGGCATTCTAAGCCCTCTGCTTTTATTTGTGTGTGATTTTTTTGAGGGGTGTCATACTTGGCGGCACTCAGGAGTTACTCAGGAGTTGCTTAGAAATCGCTCTTGGCAGGCTCTGGAGACCATGCGGGATGCTGGAGATTAAACCTAGGTCAGCTGTGTTCAAGGCAAATGCCCTACCGCTGTGCAATCACTCCAGTTCCAGCCCTATGTTTTTTTTTTTTTAATCCAGGCCCTCAATCCAGGGTTGTGTGATAATATTAACCCCTTTTATAAGGCACTTTTGCCTTGTATCCTGCTAACCCTACTTGGGCATGATATATCGTTCCTTTTTATTTTTTAAAATATCATATAAGCAATGCTCAGGGGTTACTCCTGACTCTGTGCTCAGGAATTACTCCTGGTGAGCTCAGGTGACCATATGAGATGCTGGGGATTGAACCTGGGTCTGATGACATATGATTCCCTGATCACTGCCAGGTATCAAAAATTGCTGGACGTGTCCCCCAACCCCTTAAATAAAGAAAGGGCTAATCCAGCTGAGGAATGGAATACAGTTCTTGGTACATAGCACATGGTAAATGTTGCTCATTATGCTTGGTATTTTTCTCTCTGTAATGGTAGTCCTGGGTGGTGTGAATGCCCGTCTTTGACCTGCCCACCCTCCTGCACGCAGACATGGTCACAGGGGCAGCCTTGGATGATGTGCGTGTTGAGAGGGTGGATGGAATAGATCTGTATGTTCAGGGCTTTTGTTTTATCCACACTCTGACTTTATTCCTGGAGTAGCAGCACCTGGGCTGAGCTCTCAGGCCCAAGGTGCCCCTTGTTTCCATGGCAACCCCAGTACAGGAAACAGAAGGAGGAGGAGGGGATGCAGTCCTACTTCAGGGGCACCTTCAAAACTCCACTTCTGACCTTGTATTCTTACATGCCTGTGCCTGCCTCTCACCTCCCCACACTGTAACTCTGGTGGGATCTTGACCCAATGACCTGAACAAGCTCTGATAAGGACCCTGAATGACAGCTGATAACTTTTGGTTGCTTTTTTTTCTGGCACTTTATTTATTGATTGTGGTTGTAAAAATATACAAAACACACACTTACCACTGTAACCATCTTTAAGTTTGCCATTCAAGGTATTAAGCAGTTTATAATGTTGCAGAACTAACACCTGTCAAGTTTCTAGAACTTTTTCATTGTCCCCCAAATAGAAACTTGGTTCCATTTGTCACTAATGTCCTTGTCCTACTCCTGGCCTTTGGCAACTTTCCCACTACTATATCAGATGATGAAAATAACTTACTCTAGGTGTTATCTGAGCATGAATATGACTTCCTGTAGGCACTGCCTATATGTAAAATCATCTAGAATTTTCTCTTTTGTGCCTGGCTTAGGCCAGGTCTTTGAGACACTACTATGTAGTATATACTTATACAAACCTGATTTCCCCATTGCGTAGTGCATTGTTCCCATTTTCTCTCATTGCAAACAGTTATGCCTGAGTGTCTTTGGTGCCTTTGTGCCAGGCATGGGGCCCTGGAGTTGTTGGGTTGCAGCTGCCTGGTTCATTATGTCCAGATTGCCTCTGAAAAAGGTTTCATCTCTGCCACTGCTACCAAAGCCTGTGAGAGTACACACATATCTTTCCTAGCATGTGCTCTCAGAGGCGGAATTTTCACATGGCTTTCACATAAATGACCCTTTTCTGTTATTTTGTCATGGATAGGCATAAGGGAAGTTTTGGCTATGGGAGCACAATCCTGCTGGTCTTGAGTCTCTGCACATCCGACTCCATGCCGCTGGCTCCCTTCCCCAGCGTGGATCACAGCATTTCCCCATAGTGACTCAATTTTTTTTCCCTTTTAAAAATAGCATTTATCCCAGGTTATAAAAATAGTGCAAGTTCACTGTAGAAGATTTAGAAAATATTGAGATAAAAAACAAAAACCCATAACCCACCATCAAAATGATGGATGCTATTTTCAGGTTTCTCAATAGACTTTGCGTGTTTCTTATATTTCCTTTAAAATATATTTTATAATGATATTTCAACACTATTTTAAAAAGTATAATTTAGGGCTGGGAATGCATGACAGCTATAGAGCTAAGGTTGTTTTTTTTTTCTCTTGCCACATCTGGCGATGTGCAGGGATTATTCCTGGCTCTGCATACAGGAATTACTCCTGACAAGCTCAGGGAGATCATCTGGGTGCTAAGGATCGAACCCTGGTCCGATCAATGTTGGTTGCATGCAAGTACCTTATTCATTGTACTTTTTCTCTGACCCTTTAGATTTAAGGGTTTTTGCATATGTGAAGTCCTGAGTTTTATACCCTGTAAAACACACACACACACACACACACACACACACACACACACACACACATACACACACAAATTTTAAAAAATCCACGATTCAAAATGCTATGTAATATCTTATCATCATGATGATTTCATGGTTAATTAAGCCATTGCTTTATTGTTTAATTATTTTTTGAATAACATTTGGGGTCAAATTTGGCTGTGCTCAGGGGCTTACTCATGAATCTTTGAGATCAGGGGTTATTCCTGACAGACTCAGGGGAGCATATGTGATGCTGGGTATTGACCACATGCAAGGCAATTACTTTACCTATTGTATTATCTCTCTGGCCCAACTAATTTATTTAGTTTTTTTTGTGGGGGCCATACTTCATGATGCTCAGGGCTTAACTTCTGGCTCTGTGCTCAGGGATCATGCCTAGTGGGCTCAGGGAATTATATGTAGCATAGACAATGTTGGGGATTAAACCAGGGACTAATTCCTTAAAAAAAAAAAACAGTTATGATTTGAACTTTCATTTGACTCCAAAACTCCACTTCCCAAGAGCCCAAAACAAAACAGAGAAAAATCATTTGCATGTTCCTGGCAGCAGTATCCACAATAAGCAAAATCTGGAAACAACCCAAATGTCTGAGTAGGTGATTAGATAAAAAAAACTATGACAATACACTTGGAAGATTATTCAATCATAAGAAAAGATAAGAATCATGCAGTTTGAGGGGCCAAAGTGATAGCACAGTGGATAGAGCATTTGCCTTGCACAAGCCAACTCAGGTTTGATTCCTGGCCTCCGATATGGTCCTCTGAGCCAGCCAGGAGTGATTTCTGAGCACAGAGCCAGAAATACCACTTGAGCATCACTGGGTGTGGCCTCCTTCCCCCCCCACCCCAAATCAGGCAATTTTCTGCTACATGGAGAGACTTGGAGAGTATCATGCTGACTGAAGTTAGTCAGAGGGAGAGAGACTGACATAGAATAATCTTTTTCATATGGAGATATAAAGAGACATAATGGTGGATTAATGAATGCTCAAAGAAAATGGAAACAAAGAACATGAGCACAGTGTCTAGTAGGAAACATGTCATATTAGGGTGGACAGGAGACAAAGCTATGGTAGGGGGAAGCATATTCATCCTGAAGGAGGAGGTGGTGCTGAAAGGTGGTAGAATGTTATGTATGAAACCCTCTCAGCAACAGTACCCTAAACTACAGTGCAAAAATTATATTTAAAAAAAGCACCGTGGGGCTGGAGTGATAATACAGCAAGTAGGGTGTTTACCTTGCATGAGGCTGAAGCTGATTTGATCTCCAACATACCATATAATCCATTGAGTACCACCAAAAGTAATTCCTAAATGGAGAGCCAGGAGTAACCTTTGAGAACTACTGGGTGTGGCCTAAAAACAAATAAACAAACAAAATACCTTTTGGGGCCACTGTGATAATACAACCTGTAGGGAGCTTGCCTTGCAAGCAAACGACCTATTCCTGGTACCCCATATGATCTCAGAGCCCACCAGGAGTAAGTCCTGACCACTGCCTGGTGTGGCCCCCCCCAAAAAACAAAACAAAACAAAGGCACACTAATTTGTATAAAGCAACAGGGACATTCATAGAGGAAAGTGAACACTGGTGAAGGGATAGATGGGTGTTGACACATTATATAATGGACACCCAATTATGAAAAATTTTGTAATTTCATGGTGATGAATTTAAAAACCAAACCAAACCAAACAGGACTCAAAAATCCCCAGGTTATGTTCAAGGCACTGTGTGCAAAGCCTGTGCCATAACTCCTATACTATCTCTGTGGCACTCTGTCCACTAAATGACTATTGCTCTTTAGTGCCAAAGTTTTCAGTTTTAAGGTAGTAAAATCTGCCAGGTTGTTCATCTGTGACTTCTCTCTCTTTTTTTTTTGGGGGGTGGGGGGCCACAACCGTTTGACGCTCAGGGCTATGTGCTCAGAAATCACCCCTGGCTTGGGGGGACCATATGGGACACCGGGGATCGAACCACAGTCCGTCCTAAGCTAGCGCTTGCAAGGCAGACACACCTTACCTCTAGCGCCACCTTCCCGGCCCCCTGTGACTTCTTTCATGATTAGAAAACTTCTTCATCCAGAAAGTTGTTTCCTTATATGTTCTTTCATTTAAAATTATTTAGCATTTTGGGGGCTGGAGAGATAGCATGGAGGTAAGGTGTTTGCCTTTCATGCAAGAGGTCATCGGTTCGAATCTCAGCATCCCATATGGTCCCCCGTGCCTGCCAGGAGCAATTTCTGAGCATGGAGCCAGGAGTAACCCCTGAGCACTGCCGGGTGTGACCCAAAAACCACAAAAAAAAATTATTTAGCATTTAATCCATTTAGGATTCAGTTTGGGGCAAGATGAGACATGAAATTTATTTTTTCAAATACTTCACAGTGTTGGCACTTTCATTTTTCATCTTTAAATATTAAATTCTTACATATCCAATGATAGGTGTCTAAGTTTCATTTTGATATTTAGAATCGTCAACAAAGCCAGGAGTGGACAAGAGCAAGGATTGTTTTGACTGTGGGTAAAGCTGAGGTCCAGAATTCAAGTGGGATCCTGGCTTGTGGCAGTGGGTGTGACCATGGGGAGACCATGAAGAGAGAAGAGGTTGCATGCATCTCTGCAGTTCTTCCTAGGCCACTTTGTGAGACTGCCACAGTCCACTCTAGGAGGCCCTGCTCAGAAGCAGATGTAAGGAGATCAGAGAAACAGCACAGTGGTGAAGGTGTTTGCATTGCATGGGCCTGCCTGAATTCCATTCCTGGCATTCCATGAGATTCCCTGAACTTCTCCAGGAGTGATCCCTGAGTACAGAGCCAAGAGTAACAACAAAAGCAAACACCATTCACCACAGCCCCTCCCCAAATAAAAGAAGCTGATGTACCTGCACCAGCAGTTGCTCATGACAGAGATGAAGGTGCCCTTTTGCAGATGGCTGCAAGACCTTCATGATCAACTCAGTAGAAGGTGGAGGCTGGTTGGACTTGGTCTGAAAAATGAATAGGGGTCAGGGTAGCATCTAGGCCTTCCTGACAATTCCTTGTTCTGTTAGGCAGGGCCCACCTCCTTCCAGGTTGGAAAATAGCTTCCGTGGTGATGGGTTTAGTTGAAAGCTGCACAGGACTAATGACACTTTTTTTTTTTTTGGGGCCACACCCGTTTGACGCTCAGGGGTTACTCCTGGCTATGTGCTCAGAAATTGCCCCTGGCTTGGGGGACCATATGGGACGACGGGGGATCGAACCGCGGTCGAGATCTTTCCTTGGCTAGCGCTTGCAAGGCAGACACCTTACCTCTAGCGCCACCTTCCCGGCCCGACTAATGACACTTTTAGCAAATATTTAAAGGCCGGTTTGGTGCAGTGTATAGACCTGAACACTCTGAATACTGATCTGGGTTTCCACCAGTTTCTATAGCATGTGCCTTCTGAGTCCTCTTTTATTTATTTATTTATTTATTTATTTATTTATTTATTTATTTATTTATTTTTTTGGTTTTTGGGCCACACCCGGCGATGCTCAGGGGTTACTCCTGGCTGTCTGCTCAGAAGTAGCTCCTGGCAGGCACGGGGGACCATATGGGACAACGGGATTCGAACCAACCACCTTTGGTCCTGGATCGGCTGCTTGCAAGGTAAATGCTGCTGTGCTATCTCTCCGGGCCCTCTGAGTCCTCTTTTATAGATGAAGAAAATCAACTTCAGAGTGTTGCAGTTTAAGGTCATCCAACTGATAGTCTGGGAACTGAGCCAGATTTCTCTCTCCAAAGCCTTGTGTATCTGAAGTAGAGAGGCGTGGAAAAGCCCGGAGGACCAGGGCGGCCATGTGGGGTGTTGGCTTCTAGAATCAGGGTGTACAGTGTCCTAGAAGTGTGATCACTGCCACAATGCCCTGTCTATGGGCAACAGCGCCCCTGGCTTCCTGCTGCTTCTTCAGAATGCATCTTGTAGTCATGCCCTAAAATTTAACTTTCACACTGAGGCTGCAGTTCTTTGGATTCATATACCTGGTTTATACATCCAGGTCACAAAAATATTTCTAAGGCAGTAAGGGGTTGTGAATAGAAAGATTTTTTTTTTTTTTTTTTTGGTTTTTGGGCCACACCCGGTGACGCTCAGGGGTTACTCCTGGCTATGTGCTCAGAAGTCGCTCCTGGTTTGGGGGACCATATGGGACACCGGGGGATCGAACCGTGGTCCGTCCTAGGCTAGCGCAGGCAATGCAGGCACCTTACCTTTAGCGCCACCGCCCGGTCCCAGATATATATATATATATTTTTTTTTTTTTGTAATTATTTGTTTTTAGGCCACACCTGACTGTGCTTAGGGCTTACTCCTGGCTCTGTGCTCAGGAATCACTCCTATTGGTTGTGCTCAGGGAACCATATGGGATGCTGGGGATCAAACCCAGATTGACTTCATGCAAGGCAAGTGCCCTTTTCACTTTGTCTTCCTGAAAAGTCTTTTATGAAGCTAAGATGTAGTTGATCAGTTGCTTCTCATTTGATTGGTTAGGATTTTTGCTGAAAGTGGCCAGATCTCAGGTAAATCAGATTCTAAAAAGGGATGTCTTGAGACACTAGAGAGAAAGTACAGTATGGTTAGGGTGTTTGCTTTACATGTGACCAGCCCTGGTTTGATCTCTGACACTGCATATGGTTCTCCAGACTTCTGAGCACAGAGCCAGGAGTAATCCCTGAGCAATGCTAGGTGTTACCTAAAACCCAAGAAAGGGAAAAAAAAAAAAAGAAAAAGAAAAGAAGTACTTTGATTTTTGTTATGGTGAGGTCCAGGCACTCAGTTCATTTGATCAGTTAGAGGAATAGTTAGATTCCAGGGCCAGAATTATATTTCAAACCAGCACAGGTAATGTAACACATGACAGCTTAAACAGAATTAATTAAGCATACTTAATCCATTAAAAGTAAGTCGATTAAGGGAACTGGAGACTTTGAGCAGGTAAGTCTCTTGTCTTGCACACACCAGACTCGGGTTCGATCCCCTACATCCCATATGGTCCCTCCAGCCACTCTAGGAGTTAAGTCCTGGTGCAGAGCCAGGAGTATCCGCTGAGCATTGATGGGTGTTGCCCAAAACTAAAAAAGAAAGAAAATAACAAAAATTCCATTAAGGTATTGGAAATTTTAATTCCTCAGCTACTTGAGTGATGGTGAAGACTTTAAGTGCTTTTCAGTCTTTTTCAGTCTGTGGCAGCTGTCACCGCTGTGCCAGACAGCCCAGGGCATTTCCATCAACACCGAAAGGCCTATTGACAGTGCTGTTTGACTTTAAAGGACAGGCTGCCCTGAAGGTCTTCCTCGGGCCAGACAAGCCCTGAGGGTCTGTCCAGAATGTGACTTACCTCTTAATGCAGACTTGCTCCCTTGTCCCCAGGCCAGCAAGTACCCTGAGGTGCCACTAGGGGGAAGCCGTGAGCTAGTAGCATCTGAAGCAGAGCTCGCAGGCTCTCTGCTTTCTGGCTGGAATGGGAGCAGCGGAGACATAGCTCTTTGGCAGCATCTCTGGATTCTCCTGAATTCGCACTTAGATAGCCATCCCATCTCCATCCCCAGCCACACTTGTTCTCACACGGCCTCACACAAATTTCAGCTTTCATCTAGGGTCACAAACACAGGGAAGACCACTCTTAGAAACTGACCCCCCAGCCTCCCTCTATACAAAGGCGCAGGCCAGGTTGACGTCCTGTTCTCTTAAAAGAACCACAATAATAGCTGGTTTCGAGCAGCCATGGTCACCATGGCCCATCCTCAGTGACAGTGCTGTGACCTGCCCTCCTTTACATTTTATTTTATTAAAAAAATTTAAGGGCCAGAGTGATAACACTGTGTAGAGGGCGTCTGTTTGCCTTGCGCATGGCTGACCCGGGTTTGATCCCTGGCATCTCATATGGTCCCCTGAGCCTGCCAGGAGTAACCCCTGAGCACCGCCAGGTGTGGCCCACAAAAAAAAATATTTTTAGGTTTTAATATTTATCTTATTTTTTATTTTAACTTATGGAATCATTGTGAGACACACAGTCACAAAGTTTTTGAAGGTTGAGTTTCAGTTATGCAATATTCTATTACCTCTTCACTAGTGTCCACTTCCTGCCACCAATGTCCTCATTTCCCTCCACCTCCATCCTTCCTCTATGGCAGAAACCTCTCTCTCTCTCTCTCTCTCTCTCTCTCTCTCTCTCTCTCTCTCTCTTTGTTTAATTCACTTTAAGACATTGTGGTTTGCAATATTGTTATTGAAGGGGTATCATCCATATTGCTTTACCCACTTTAGCACCCAGTTCTTGTCCCGAGCAACTGTTTCCATCTATAATTGTCATAGTGGTCCCTTCTCTGCCTTAACTGCTCTCTCCCACTATTTGTGGCAAGCTTCCTACCATGAACTGGTCCTCCTGGAGATCATTTCTGTTGCCTTTGAGTATTTTTCTAATACTATGTTTTAAATGAGAGGAGACATGATGTAGCAGAATTTAGCACCTTAAACTGAGGGTGAACTGTGGTCTTTTCTAGATGATGCTGTGTTTGGAATATGTGCTCTGGTCAGACACAGTGCATCCTACCCCCTCATCAGGGTATGAAAGTGTAACCTATTTACCTGCCACAACATACTTTGTGTGTGTGTGTGTGTGTGTGTGTGTGTGTGTTTTGGTTTTTGGGCCACACCCGCGGTGCTCAGGAGTTACTCCTGGCTATCTGCTCAGAAATAGCTCCTGGCAGGCATGGGGGACCATATGGGACACCAGGATTCGAACCAACCACCTTTGGTCCTGGATAGGTTGCTTGCAAGGCAAACGCCGCTGTGCTATCTCTCCGGGCCCTTTTTTGTGGTTTTTGGGTCACACCTGGCAGCGCTCAGGGGTTCCTCCTGGGTCTATGCTCAGAAATCACTCCTGGCAGGCTCGGGGGACCACATGGGATGCCAGGATTCGAACCAACATCCTTCTGCATGCAAGGCAAATGCCCTACCTCCATGCTATCTCTCTGGCCCCGCCACAACATACTTGACGCTAAGAAACAAGAACTATTCAGGCTGGTGTACAGTGGTTTGAGAGCACATGGGGCTGAGAAGGGGATTCTATATGGCAGAGGGAGGGATGGTGGCTTCTTCCCAGGGGAGTGAGGCACAGGTATGTGGGAAATTTCCTCATAAGGTGTAAACTGCTGTCTGAGGAACAAAGGTGTGTAGCCCTGATCCCCAATATTTGGGTGCTGGGGCAGGAAGAAAGGGGGTGACTTTCTTATGCATGGGTATCCCTGGGGCCTACCACAGCCTGTGCAGAGCATGGACTCCCTCCACCCTCAGTGTGTCAAGAGGGTACAGAGGAATCTTGTCTCTGTGATTTGGGGTTCCCTCCCCGTACCCAAGTTCCCTGCAGGTACTCAGGCTATATCTGAGGAACTACCACACCTTTATCCACACACCCCCCTCAAAGTATTCAGGAGTTTATAAGTGATGAAGACAAACAAACAAACAAGTTTACAATTATTTAAAAAGAACAACCTTTTGGAGACCAGAGCAATAGCACAGTAGGTAGGGCGCTTGTCTTGCACGTGGCTGACCTGGGTTCAATCCCCAGCATCCCATGTGGTCCCCGAGTACTGCCAGGGATGGTCCCTGAGCACAGAGCCAGGAGTAAACCCTGAGGTGACCAGGGTAAGTATGAGACCATGAGCTTAATCCTTGGTGTAAAACATGTGTCAAGGTAGGGTCCACAGAAAGGGAACAGCAAACCAGGTTGGGTATATGGCACAGTGATGGAGTACATACCTCTGGGCTCAACGCCCAGAACACACACACACACACACACACACACACACACACACACACACACACACACACACACACACACACACGTACTTTTGCCTTAGGGGCCACAACAGCAGTGCTGGGGGCATGGGGTCTCTCTTGGTGACACCCTGTCAGATGGGTGTTGGCTCTCTGATACAAATGTTCAGGCCAGTGCTGTGGTTTGAGGGCCACCAGCATTTCCTGTTTGTGCTTAAGGATTTGTTTGCTATGTAGTACAGAGCTGAACATACCAGGCAAGTGCTCCATCCTGAGTCATAGCGTGGGGACTTTGTTCTTTCTCTTTTCTCTTGGTGTCTCGTGTTCCAATCTGGGTCAACTGCAACTATTGTGTCTGCTGTGGAGGCGCCCTGAGCACACAGATATTGGATGCTACTTTCCCAGGGAGGTGCATACACATGCTGTCAATGCTTATATGATCATGGCATCAAGGTCAAAAGAGGCAGCTGTGTTCCATCATGGTTATGGAACAGATGAGGCAGCTGGAAAGAGTAGAGAACAATACTAATGCAACTCTTGATGGGGGAAAACAGAAAAACATAATAGGAAATAGTGTGGGGCCAGAGAAATAGTTCAGTGGGGAAGGTGTTTGCTTTCATACAGCAGACTCAGGTGTGATTCTAGATGTCTCATACAGTCCTCAGTCTCCCAGGACTGATTGCTGAGCACAGAGACAAAAGTAAATCCTGAGCATGGGCAGGTGTGTTCCCCTACGAATAAAAATAAAACAAAACAGTGTAGTTGTTGCAAATTCTATTGACTAAACAGTAGGAAGGAGGCTTGGTGAGACATTGGTAATGATTCTGAAGTGAACAGTTACAGTCTTCGTAATTTTGTTTTTGGGTCACACCCAGTGGAGCTCAGGGTTTATTCCTGGTTCTGTGCTCTGGGGCCACTGCTGGCTGGGGAGGACCATATGGGGTGCCAGTGATCAAACTTAGGTCACTTATGTTCAAGGCAAGTGCCTTACCTGCTGTACCATTGCTCTGGCCCTCAGCTGCAATCTTTGGAGATGCCTCTATAGACTGTCTAATTCCATCCGAAATTTAGTCTGCCCTCTCCTTTTTTCTAACCTTTTACACAAACAGTCTTCCCACTTACAGGAAGGGACAAAGGAATAGGAAAAAGACGATATCTCGGCAGTATATATAACTGGGTCAGAAGCAGAAGAGTGAAAGAAGAGCAAGAACACAGCTGTAGATAGAGTGAAATCTGGTGCAGGAGAAAGGAAGGTCTTCACTCATAAATGTTCACTGGGCATTCACTTTCTGCCACACTGTCTTGGGTGCAGGGATCCTGTAGCCATTGACCAATGTGGCTGTAGAACATCCCCCAACTTGCTATATTCTTTCCCTATCTAGAAAGTGAGGATGAAGAATTTTCCAACCTCATAGAAATGTGTGAAGATCAGGTGAATCTATGCATGAAAAATGCTTAGCACAGTCCTTTAGTACTAAGACCTTTAGTGCACATTCTTTAGTGCTCAGGACTGTGTTTTTATTTATTTATTTTTTTAAAAACAGTATCTTTGGGGGTCAGAGAGATAGCACAGTGGTAAGGCTTTGCCTTGCACGCAAATCCAGGATGGAGGATGGTTCCAATCTCGGTATCTCATATGGTCCCCTGAGCCTGCCAGGAACGATTTCTGAGCACACAGTCAGGAGCAACCCCTGAGCGCTACTGGGTGTGACCTAAAAACAAAACAGCAACAACAAAAATAGTATCTTTGGGCCAGAGAGATAGCACAGTGGTAGGGCATTTGCCTTGAGCATTGCCGATTCAGGACAGATGGTGATTCGAATTCTAGCATTTTCTATGGTCCCCTGTGCCTGCCAGGAGCAATTTCTGAGCACAGAGCCAGGAGATTAATCCCCGAGTGCAGCTAGATGTGACCCAAACACCAAAAAAGAAAAAAAAAAAACCCACAAAAAACCCCAAAACATAAAAACAACTTCATTTTAGCACCATAAGATTTCAAAAATGTTTGTAGTTGGGTTTTGGTCATAAAAAGGACATCCCCTTTCAACAGTGCAACATTCCCACACCAGTGTCTCCCATCTCCCTCCCACCACCTGTATTTGAGATAGGCATTCTACTTCTCTCACTCACTGACATTGTCACGATAGTTGTCAGTGTAGTTATTTCTTTAACTGCACTCACCACTCTTTGTGGAGAGTTCATATCGTGAGCTGGTCCTTCCGGCCCTCATCTCTAATGTCTCTGGGTATTATTACAATACTGTCTTTTATTTTTCTTAAATCCCATAAATGAGTGAGACTATTCTGTGTCTGTCTCTCTTCCCCTGACATTTCACTCAGCATAATAGTTTCCATGACCATCCATGTCTAGGAAAATATCATGACTTCATTTTTCCTGGCGGCTACATAGTATTTCATTGTGTATATGTACCACATTTTCTTTAGCCATTCATCTGTTGAAGAGCATCTGGGTTGTTTCCAGATTCTGGCTATTGTAAATAGTGCTGCAATAAATATAGGTATGCAGAAGGCATTTTTGTATTGTGTTTTTGTGATTCTAGGGTATATCCCTAGGAGTATTCTAGCTGGATCTTATAGTAGATCAATTTCCAGTTTTTTAATTTTATTTATTTTATTTATTTTTCAATTTCCAGTTTTTTGAGGAATCCCTATATTGTTTTCCTTAAAGCCTGGACTAGACGGCATTCCCAACAGTGAATGAGAGTTCTTTCTCTCCACATCTCTGCCAGCACTTGTTTTTTGTGATGTGTGCCAGTCTCTGTGGTGTGAGATGGTACCTCATTATTGTTTTGATTTGCATCTCCCTGATGATTAGTGATGTGGAGCATTTTTTATGTGCCTTTTGGCCATTTGTATTTCTTCTTTGAGGAAGTGTCTGTTCATATTTACTCCCCATTTTTGATGGGGTTATATACTTTTTTCTTGTTAAGATTTAGGACCTTGGGCCCGGAGAGATAGCACAGCAGCGTTTGCCTTGCAAGCAGCCGATCCAGGACCAAAGATGTTGGTTCAAATCCCCGTGTCCCATATGGTCCCCCGTGCCTGCCAGGAGCTATTTCTGAGCAGACAGCCAGGAGTAACCCCTGAGCACTGCCGGGTGTGGCCCAAAAACCAAAAACCAAAACAAAAAAAAAAAAAGATTTAGGACCTTGTATGTCTTAGATATTAGCTCCTTAACTGATGGGTATTGGGTGAATAGTTTCTTCTATTCTGAGGGTGGCCTTTATATTCTAGTCACTATTTCCTTTGAGGTACAGAAGCTTCTCAGCTTAATATAGTCCCATATATTTATCTCAGCTTTCACTCGTTTTGAGAGTGATGTTTCCCTCCTTGAAGATGTCTTTATTTATTTTATTTATTTATTTTTTTTTTGGTTTGTGGGCCACACCTGGCAGTGCTCAGCATTTACACCTGGCTCTGCACTCAGAAATCACTCCTGGAAGGCTTGAGGGACCATATGAGATGCCAGGAATCAAACCTGGACCTATCCCAGGTTGGCAGTGTACAAGGCAAACACCCTACTGCTATCACTCTGGCCCCTGAAGATGCCTTTTTTTTTTTTTTTTTAAATTTTTGGGTCACACCCGCCAGAACTCAGGGGTTATTCCTGGCTCTATGCTCAGAAATTGCTCCTGGCAGGCTCAGGGAACCATATGGGATGCCAGAATTTGAACCACCAACCTTCTGCATGAAAGGTAAATGCCTTACCTCCATGATATCTCTCCGGCCCCTGAAGATGTCTTTAGTCTCAATATCAAAGACTGTTTTACCTACATGTTCTTCTCTATACTCTATGGTTTCAGATCTGATATCAAGGTCTTTTATCCATTTGGATTTGACCTTTGTGCATGGTGTTAATTAGAGATCAGAGTTCATTTTTTTACATGTGGCTGACCAGTTGTCCCAACACCATTTGTTGAAGAGGCTTTCCTTGCTCCATTTTGCATTTCTTGCCCATTATTAATTAATTACCCCAGTTAACCTTCAAAGGCTAATTGATTGTATGTCTGGGGAACATTATCTGAATACTCAAGTTTTGATCTGAGAGTTCATCTTAATATTTCAATACCATGCTGTTTTAATGACTATTGCTTTGTAATACAATTTAAAGTTGGGGAAAGTGATGCCTCCCATATTCTTTCCCCTAAGGGTTGCTCTAGCTATTCCTGGGTGTTTATTGTTCCAAATGAATTTCAATAGTGTTTGATCTACTTCTTTGAAGAATGTCATGGGTATCATTAGAGGAATTGCATTAATCTGTACAATGCTTTGGGGAGTATTGCCATTTTAATGATGTTAATCCTCCCAATCCATTTCCTTGTTTCTTCCTTTATTTCTTGAAGCAGTGTTTTGTAGTTTTCCTTGTATAGTTCCTTCACTCTTTAGTTAAGTTGACTAATGTAGTTGTTGTTAAAGACCACTGAGAGTGGTTAGATAATTTAGCTCCTAAGCCCTGAGCTTGAGGGTCTGACACTCTGTAGGAGAAGCAGACCTTTAACAACCAGCCATAAGGCTTGAGACTTTGCCACAAGATGTAAGGGATGAACAGTGAATTGTTTCTGGTGAATCAGGGCAGGCATCCTGAAGG